>NW_016690309.1:642946-689630 GCF_001604755.1 Lepidothrix coronata | reverse complement strand
GTTCAAACTGCAGACATGCTCCCTGTCCTGTCCCAGTTCAAACTGCAGACATGGTCACTGTCCTGTCCCAGTTCAAACTGCAGACATGCTCCCTGCCCTGTCCCAGTTCAAACTGCAGGCATGCTCCCTGCCCTGTCCCAGTTCAAACTGCAGACATGCTCCCTGTCCTGTCCTACACAAGGTGAGCCAGACTGCCTGAAGTGCACGTGAGCTCCGAGATCCACCTGGTCCCTGTTACACCACAGTGTTCAAGCTGAAACAGTGCTCTGGGTTCAAGACTGTAATCTCCTGCTGTGGTTTCTTGCCCCAGATATGAGTGTATCCCTCGGTGTTATCACTCTGGACAATGACAGTGTTTGTCCCTGTGTCTCCATGACTCAGTAAATGCGAGTGTGGAGTTTTAATGAGTAACATCCTGGCTGTCAGAGCAGCAGCTCTTTGCCCATTCATTCATTTTCTCGTGGCGTGGTTACACTCACAGCAGCTGGAAAGAGCTGCCATTTCATTCTGGAACTCAACCTGCCCCATAAATCTTCTTCCTTTCAAACTGAAGAGTTTCCCCTGCCCAGAGCTCTTAGCAAGTGAACTTGATTCCCGTGCCAGAAACAGCCTATCTCCATATGGGAATTGCATGCCTTTGACACTGTGTAAAGTCTTCTTGGAGTTACACAGGGAATAACATTATTTATAATTAGTGTTGCAGGAATGCAGACTGAGGAATCTAAGGGTGGAAGACCCAGCTTGTTTTTTGCAAAATCACTCTTTTCAATTTTAATATTTTGTCCAAGACCTTCCAGTGTGCACATGAATAGCACTGACATAGCTTGAAGTAAGTAGGAGGCAGGCAGAGCACAATGAAACGAGACTGACAAGGAAGACATTGTTTTGAGAGCAGAGTAAAATTTTAATGCTTTCACAGAAAAAAAGAATGAAAGAAAAAATAGGTGATAATGAAATCTGTAATGGTTTAGGAGTGCATCCTCAGGGAAGGAGAATAATAAATGTGAAAAGATTGTGGAGGTAAATGGGCATGTAGAGTTTCATCTGGAAATTAACTCCGTGAAAGTCAGTAACATTGGTTAAATTTTAACCAAAAGCAAAATGAGAATATAAAACATGATTTCTTAACTTGATTTTTAATCAAAGTTTCTGGAGATAAAATAACTTTAATTTTAGATCAACATCTGAAACAGAGAACAAGGATTTTTTAAGTGTCTGAGTGATGTCTGTTCACTAGTGAGCCATGTATAAAACTCATCTTTCAGAGATGCACGATTTTGCCTGAAATATCCTGAGTGAGTGTCAGCTATGAAGGCTCATGCTCCTAGAGATTCAATATTTAGTGTTTTAAGATTTCAGCCATATTGTGAATACCTGTTTATTTTCAGGGAAGTTCTGTTGCACTGTTTTAACTCAAGCAGATAAGGAAAAAGCAACCTTTGGCTTTTTTGAATATTAGGAATAATTAAAAAAAAAACAAATTCACAGGAAAGTGCTGCTCTACTTTCTCTGTTTTTAAAGGCCAATCATGTAAGCTGTCCAATGAAGTGTGATTTTATTGTTGTTGTTCTGAGAATGGAGCAAATGGTATTTTAATCTATTATTCAATTGATGCTTAATTCCTTATTACAGTTGGGGTGGGCCACATGACTTACGAATACAGCTGTGGGAAACATTGTAAGAAACTTTCTTGTTTTGGTTGAAATTGCCAATTTGTCAGGGATTTCAAAGAGATGGCTTGTGTTTGAAAACAGAGAGGCACCCTGGGAATCCAACAGAACTCCCGACAGGCTGTTGTTTGTTTGTTTGCTTGTCTGGGGCTAACATCTCTCCTCAGCAGAACCTGCAGGGCTAAGGGAGCTGGAAAGTCTCAGCTCCCACACTCTTGGGCCTGAAGTTCAGGTTTTAGAGGCTTCCAAAGCCCTGACAGTCAGACCACCCCAGAGCTGGGCAGGGAATGGAAATTCTGCTTCAGAGGGAATTTCAGCAACAAAAAAGCTACATATTCTTCCAAACTGGAACCAAATCAAATATCAAAACCTTCAAATATCCTGCCAAATAAAGTTACTGTCCTGAGCCTAACTTCTTGCTGTGACTTTAGAGTCTATTTTTGAATGATTTGTTCATGAATTTATCCTGGGTTTTGTTCCTATGCATTGAAATCTCAGAGCTGCTTTTGTCCAAGTGAGAACTGCACAGTCAGACCATCACTAATCACGGAATTGTGGAATCACAGAATGGTTTGGGTTGGAAGGGACCTGCGTGCAATCCAACAAATAGTAGTTGGGAATCTTGGGGAGTGTAGCTTGACAACCTCACCCCTGTGCAGAGATGCATAATCTGAGTCTATAATCTGAGTTCAAACAACGAAAATTGAGGGGGAAAAAAAGGGTAAATGCTCTTACTAGCAAAGAGAATGTGTTCAGGGTTGTTGGTCTGTAAGATGTATAAGATGGATATAATAGTGCATTTGTAGGGGGTTTCTCTTACAGAGCTCTAACATACCAGGTCATGCCTTTTAGGTGCCCCTGCTGTCCTATAAATAGAATCCATAAGCTTGGATTGTATTTGGGATAATTTCCCCATAGCAACTCAGGTAACAGTTATTCTCAGAGAAATCGGGTTGCCACAAAACACGTGGATATGTTTACATCCTTCTATGTGTAATCTGACTTGTTACTGTTTATTTTTTTCTCTGTTTCCCAGTGTCTCTAACAGAAAGTGACAGTGGAAAAGCCTCACCCACAAGCTTCACCCACAAAGCTACCCAACAAAGCAGAGTTACCCATAAAATCAGAGTGGAGAGAGATCTTCACTGGGCTCTGCATTCAGGGGCCAGTAGCAATAGGACTGGAGGAGTTTAAAGCCTCCTCATGCAGATTTTTTTTTCCTACAGAAAGGAGTTTCCAGTTTATTCACTGACACTGAGACAAAATGGAATGATTTTATGAGCAGTGGAACTAACAAAGCTGAGTTTCCTGTACACTTTTAATCTCCCTGCCCTGTAATATTCTTCTTTCCCTTGTTTTTCTTTGCCCCTTTCTTACAATACACTGTTTCTCCCTGGGACTTCCCTTGGTATCTTCATTTCTCCCCATCCTCTCCAGTTGTCCCCCAGAGCAATGCTCTGATCTTCGTCCCACACGCTGTACCTGCTGGTGCCAGAGGACACCTTGGTGATGTAACTGTGCTCCCACAGGAACCTCGTTCCCTCCAACTGGTTCAGGTGCTCACTGTCAGATTGCACTGCCTATTCCTGACCCCGTGTGCCATTTCTCTCCCCTTGCTCCCCCCATCCCAGCATGAGCCAGGAGCAGTGCTGCCGCAGCCAGCTGGAGAAGCAGTCCTGCTCCGACGGCGTGGAATTTGCCAACGTGCGCGAGGAGTGCGACTCACATGCTGCTGAAAATTCCACCTGCGAGGCCCAGCACTTCAAGGTGAGACTTCACAGCTGCTCCTGTTCATCCTCCAGAAGTGGTGTTCCCTGTGTGAAGGTCAGCAGACTCTGCTGCACGTGAACAGTTTTTCCCCACCTGCACCTCGTGTCTCTGCTAAGGCTGTTCGCTCTGTGCCTGTCTCTGGGAAGCGGTGTTCCCTGTTGAGGGAAGCAGTTGCCTGTTGAGGGGAGCAGTTCCCTGTTGATGGAAGCAGGCTGTCACATGGCATTGTAGCAGAGGCACAGGGGCGAGTGCAAAGGGGTGGAAAGTCTCGAATGGGTAATTGGCCAGGAAATTACTTGTGCATGAAAAGAAGACATTGGTGCTGCAGGGAGGGGTGGGTGAGAGGCTCAGCCGCCTTTCAGACTTCAGCTTTCATTAGAGCCCAAGGTCACACTCAGTGGTTTTCAACACTGGTGGTCCAAAGGGGTAGGACTGCACTTAATCCTTTCAGGGTACTTATAATTCCAGCTTGTGTAAGTGCCCTAAGTGAACATGACTTTGATTTGCAACTGGATGGAGACATCCAGCACCCTGTGATACCAGCACTTGACATCAGAATAAAAATGCCTGCCCTTGGCATCTTCAGTTAATCTGGGCCCTTGGTACTGTCTTTGTCTCTCATTGCTTGAAGGGAGCATAGTTACACCTCTCTGCAGAGTGTGTTTGGAAGGAAGTTCCACGAGCGAGATCAGGACCTTGCCCATGACCCAGTCCTGAACAGCTCTGGTCCTATTATGGGTTTCTTTCAGTGATGTTGAAAATAGATGAGACTGATTTGAGTTCTTCCTGCTGCTCAAAGATGCTGAATGTTTCATTCAGCCAAAACAAACCCCTTCCCTCTGAAAGATGGCAGGCAGTTGCTCAGCACTGCTGTCCCATGGCTGATGCCCTTTCCTGCAGCACACAGTGCAGGAGGGCTGGTGGGAACCCTGGCTGGGCTGGGCTGTGCTGACCCCAAAATATGCCTCAGCATTGCCTGAGGGGGTGGCAGTTGCCATTAGAGCTTGCTGATATTTAAACATCACAGATGACTGCGGGGCAATGCCCTGAGCCCACATTCTGTGCCAGTTTAATTTACTGGGATAAACATGGTCAGAGTTAATGAACCTTTGTGAGCCACGTTCTGCCCTCCCACTCCCTAACAGGAATATCCCACACTTAACAGCTTCCCTGAGGGGGCTGCAGGAGTAACGTTAAAGGTAACCCCTTTAATCCATGATGGACATAGATGACTTATGATCTAATATCAGTGAACAGTTCATCATTTCTTCTGTTAAACACATTTTGAATCTGATGACCTTGAGACACACGGTGTCTGGCACTTGTGCCCTGCTGTGGTAAACAAGCTTTTTACATTCACACCAAGCCTGTCTCTCATGGGCTTGAATCTCATTTTGCCTGAGTTGGTCCATTTTTATTTAGCTTAGGTCGCATAGAAAATCTTTTGGATCTTCTTTGTCTCCTTCAAGGAAGCAGAAAGAACGATTTAGTGATTCAATTAGTGGGATTAATCGCAGCACTTTGCAGCAAATGAGGCAGCTAATCTTTCCTTTGAATCCAAGACTAGGGATTGGAAAGAAGATAAAAAGACCATATTTTGAAAACATTTGCCTCAGCTTTTACAGTAAAGGCAGCAGGCACAGGTAATGATGGGCAGGATTTTCTCCTCTGCTTGTTTGGAAGCATAGCTTTTCCTGCCCTGGGAAAAAAAAGGGATGCAAAATGAATCATTAATCTTTAAAATCTTCATCAAATGACAGGGATCGATTTCCAGATTTGTTGCTGCTTCAGGAGATGTAGAAATGACTTTATGAAAGTTTCCACCCCAACAGCCCTGCAGAAAGGAGAAAAGCTTCTAGAAATTTGACCATCTTTAAGGTGCTTGGACATTTTCCCCAAAATTTGTCTTTAAGTACTTTTCAAAGACTGACATACATCTTTATCTTGCAAGTTTTTGAAGGACGCTTCAGTTGCATAAATTAGGTGAACACAAAAAATGTATTGCTTTGGACTGTTGAACATATTTTTAATTTTTGTTCAGCTCTTCAAAAGCTCTGAGAAATTCTGCTGAGTTATTTGTGGTTTTCCAGTCTGGTTTTCGTAGCATCTCCCTGTTATAATGTCTGGATTTCAGCAAGGGAGAGACCTCTTGTGGACAGATCCCAAAGGCAGCGTTAGCACAGGATTCACCCTTCCAGAGCTGCTGACTTATGTGGGAACATAAATAATAAGAACTATTTAAGTAATAAGAACTTTAACTAATCAAGAACTAAAGTTCAATAAAAACTTTAACTTATCAAGAGACCTTATTAATCAAAGTAATTTCAGGCGCTTCCTAATCACACCAAAAATAAATCTTCAGATTTCTCACATGTGGCTTTGTTCCTTTACTCCTTCCATCTTGATTCCTTCCTGTGAGAAGGCAGGCAAGGGACAATGGGATTTCAGGCAGGACACAGCTGTATATCCAAACACGAGGAGCAAGGCATGGCTTTGAAGCTGCATGGGATTTTTCTAATAATGGGGGGAAAAGTTTGACATTATTATTGGGACCACTTTGGAAGCAGAGGCTGGCAGGCAGTGGAAGGGTGTGATAACAACTCGACCTTAAAGTTGTCCCATCCACGAGGGCAGTGGTGGTTCTGGCAGATGGGTGATGCTCTTCCCAGCTGGCTTCCAGGCAGCTGGCAGGCTTTGGGAATCGGCTGCAAACACCTCCAGAACTGAACCAAAACAGAGTCTGGGGTCAATAGGAAAACAACCCAGTTACCATAAACAGCAGTTAAGAAAACATTTGGTGCTTTCCACCTCCGGATGGTTTTGGCTGTGGGACAGCAATGGCAATTATTGTCGTTATCAAGCTGCTAGACCAAGGCACCTCGTGCACAGTTAGAATAAATATAGGCTGGAACAAATGGTGCAGGGCACACAATTAGTTAATTGAAGATACAGTTTCTTGCAGATGTTGCAAGACTTAGCAAGCTCTGTGCTCAAAGTTTCACATCAGCTGGAGACTGAGGTCTTTCAAGTGGTGGCTCAACCTGAAAGAAATAAAGGCTATTCAACACTTCAAGAATGGCAAGATTAATGATCACTCCTTAAAAAAAAAATCCAGAGGAAGCCTGTAACTCCCAGTCTGAACCTCGTGTGACAAGACTAAGAAGTAGACTGAGTCAATTCATATGCCTAAGAGCAGAAGTCAGTGAGGATATCCAGAAGTATGTAATACCAAAATTTGGCAAGGCATCAGCTGTATTCAATAGCTTAAATAAGATCTGGTTATCAAAAATATGCAAGTTTAAGTCAAATAATGAATCTTCAGCTCACTTTTCATTTTTGTCTTCTGATTTATGGTGGTGAAAATTGAAAATCTAACAAAATTGTAGTCAGATGTTACAAACCTCGAGAAGGATGCCTCGGGGAATTGCTTGACGTGTTAGAATAAATATTGAGCAATGTTGCAATTCTTGGAAGAGATCATCAAGTATTTTTTTCTAAAGGCATCCAGAAAAGATGGAATAATCCCAGACATAACGGTGATAAAACTGGACCGTCTGCCACTGGATGGAAGTAGTTGGAGAACCAAGTAAAAAAAAATGGATGGTGAGGAACCATCCCACCAACCAAACCTCTGCTCTATTTAATGGTGCAGGTTATTTTCTTCAAGAAAAACAGAGTCTGGAAGAACAAAATTAATAATAAAAGCTTAATTTTGCTTTCACGTGACAGCAGCAATTGGCAGACACCAGTTGCAGAGAACTTTTGCTGCTTTCTAACAGTAAGGAAAAAACCAGAATAAATCAGCAGTATCTTCTCAACTGGAAATCCAAGGAAACCTCCATGGGATTCACTTGTCCTGTGCTCACTCCTGTGGTGTATTCCAGGGCTGTAGTTCAGCAGCTCTGCAAGAGGAGGGCCATGTGTTATTGCTGCAAGCCATGGCAGGACTGTGATGCTCCTCATTAATGTTTGACTGTGCTTTTCAGAGCAAAATAGCTTCTCTGTGTGACCTGGTAACACTAACCTTGGTCAGGGCTATGATTTGACTTTGTTAATTTTTTTTTGAACAGACGTGCTGTTACTGTTGTTTGCTGGGAAAGGCCGCCCAAGTTCAAGGACAGAGTTGTGACCCCAACCCGAAGATGGGACACCAGTGTGGAATTGTCTTTAGATCCTGCTGTGGGAAAGGTCCAGAAGGCATTGATCTGTCCATCAGCGATGATGCTCCCAAAAACCAGCAAGGTATTTTACTGCAGACTTTAAAAGAGTGAGACACAAAATGATACAGGGTACAAGGAGTATTAAATTATTTCTTTAAATTATTTCTGTTGAAATTCTTCTAAGGTGACATCTCATCTGAGTAATTTAATGGTGCATGTTTTGGAGCTCATTATTTTGGGTAGTGAAAGCTGAAATGCTGTTGTTGGAAGTAAGAGGCTAAAAGAGCTGGCAAGTGGTCACTTAGTTCCTGGTGTCAGAAACTTAAATGTAACATAGCTTATTTTGGCAACTAATGATCTTGTCTTGGAAGCTGAGTATAAGATATTAATTTTTAATGGAATCTTACCCACTGAGAAATGCTTGAATGCTGGTAGATCCCTTGTCCTCAGACCACTCTGCTAGTGACAAAAATTTGCATATTCAGTGTACCTGGATGACATGAGAAATATGTCAGCACCTTCCTTTGGGCAAGCAGTGGGTTCAGGCAGGGGGTGTGTTCAGCCCTTCCATGTCCTCCCTGTGGACAGAACAAACTCTGCACGTGGCACCACTGAGCAAAACTCTTCAGGTTAAGGTATACAAGTATATTTGAAAGAATGCCATAAGTAGGTGCCCAAAAGGTGGGTGTGGAGTTCTTTCTGGAATGAAGTCTAAATAATGAAAATCAGATTAACCTCAGTTATTTTAATCTGTGAGTACCCCAAGCTACTGTAAAGTCGGTGGAAGCCAAGCATGCCTCAACAACATGTCTTATGAAAATGAGGTGAAGCTCTGGTTCAAAGCCTGATGCTAAGAACCTGCATTTGAGAATCTCAGTCCACATGTAATCTGTGATCACAGCATGGCTTTCACATTGAATCAGTCAGATGGAAAATGCCCCATGGCCATGTACATTTGAATGTCAAATTTAAGTATGAAATAGCTGTAAAATATGTAAATAACGGTCTTTAATTTTGTCCTGGTTTATCCAAAACCCTGGTCTGAGTCCCATCCCAAGAATACAGCATTTTACCTTGAGAAGAAAAGTGCCTTCTCCTCTAATGCCTATCTCCTCTCTTTTTAGTTGAGATTTCAAAGGAGGAATTAGACCAAGAAGATCCTTATCTGCACGATGGCTGCAGAGGTAAGTCAGGTGCCTAGTCCTCTTAGCCAGCTCCCTTGTGATTGCCTTCAATAAAAGTGAAGCCAGCTTAGATCTAGAGATTAACCAAAACCTTTTGCCTAAGCTAGTTAGGGGTAAAAATAACAGAAGGAAGAACCTTTCCTAGAAATAGTGGGCCATTATGTGATGCCTCAGTAGTTCCTAAATACAAGGAAGGCATTGTATTCTGCAGTGGAGTTCATCTTACCCAACTGAAGCTGAGACTATACATTTAACTTTTATTTAACTTTTAGTGGGTGATACTTCAGAGGTGTCACCCTTGAACCTGTGGAGTCCTCTGGGTTCTTCAGGACATGGGATCCTATATTAAATATGTGCATTTTTTATTCTCCTCCTGGGATGATCTGGGTGTTTGAATACGAAATGAAACTTGTTTCCTTTTGAGGTGCATCACCTAAAGGAAAGGAAGAAAAGTGGCTACTGTCCTCATTAATCCTGCTATTCTGCCTCCTGGGAAGGATGTGTATTTGGGATATTGTTCTGCTAAGCATTCTGATTTATTGCTTGTCACACGTGATTTACATGTCTATAAACATACAGCAGCAGCGATTCACTATTTTCTGCCAGCATTTCAGAAGTCAGTGATGTATTTAGGATAAAATCAATTTAATAGACTGATACTCCAGTTGAGAGGTGATTTACTGTGCTCCGTGTTCTACAGCTGTTACACTCTGGGGAGAGTGCAAATGTCTCCATTAGCAAAGCAGAGCCAACACTGCCTCTGCTGCTCGTCTCCAGCTGCTAATTACAGGAGATGACACAGAAAAATGTGTTACATATTTCCCTGGCATTATTTCTCCATGTAAGCAGTTGTTGTATTTGTCAGTTAATCAGCTGCCTGCAAGAGATGGATTGCTATGGCTAATTGCAAATCAGGAGAGTTGTGCCTACAGCCTATTTTCTGTGGTGGATTAATGGCCCTGTCCTCATTAGAAACAGTTACACTTACAAAAATTATTTTATAAAGTATTTATAAAGTAGTATAGTTGCATTTGCTCACATGGATTGTGCCCATCTCAAACCTCTTATTTAATGCCTCTTCAACCATTCTGAAAAACGCTTCTGGGGGGTTTTTTTATTCTGTACTGAGAATATCAACACTCTTACCAGGAACAGCTGGAAATATATAACCTTTTCTCTATTTTGAGGATATTAAACATGTTTAATACTAATTTATCTTTAAACAAGATCAGAAAAAGGGAGTTTTCTTAATGATGAGCCAAATTTTGTGTAAATTTCCTATTTTATTCTCTTTCTGTCTGCCAGAATAACCCTTCTTGTATTATTTTTTTAAAGCTTCCAATGCTTAGCCCCTTCCTTCCTTTGTATATGTGTGTTCAGTTAACTGCTTTTCTAAACAAATCATCAAGTATGCTGTAAATTAATGGTTTGTTCCAGCTGCTGTGAAGAGCCTATTCATTACATAAGACTGTTTCAAATACCCATTAGGTGGTGGGCCCTGCTCTCAGCAGTGCAGAGACACAGGATCCAGCTACGTGTGCTCCTGCTTCGTGGGTTATCAGCTCCAACCAGACGGGATCACCTGTGAAGGTAACAGACACCAAACAAGTGCCTTGGGTACCAACAGTCTTGTTTTAAAAGGGCGAGAATAGATCAGAACATACCCAGGCAGAAGAGATCAGAATATGCTTATGCCAGCTGAGGAAAGAGGTGAGACCAGAAAAAGGTGGTTTGGAGTGTTGAAGTGGGAATTGTGGGAAGTCGAAGTTAAGAAAGAATCAGTAGAAAAGGCGGAGGATTTAGAGTGGGGAGGAGGCAGATCTTGAATTTATTGTTGTGGATAAAACCAAAATAAAATACCTGTTCTCTGCTGTAGAAGAAGATAGTAATTGATAAGTCATGTACAGCTGCTCTGGGAGGAAAAATGTTATTCATCAGGAGTGCCTTTTTCTGTCACTGACTGAAAATGGAGCCTAAATAGCTCATATACAAACTTCAGAGTACAAAATAGATATTGATGATTGGTCAGATTAACACTGAAATAATGCTAAATATAAAAAGGAAGAACTTTTACATTTGCTACACGTGGATGTCAAATTTTCTTATGCATTCAAAGATATAAAATGCCCCAAAGAAATGTCTATCAGCAGCTGTAAAGTAGGAGGTTGGAACTCGTGGCTCGGGGAGTGCCTCAGCCATATGTCGGTACCAGGCAGAGCAAGGGAAGGATTTCTGCAAGTTTGCCTCATTGATATGGGCACTATAACCAAACCATAGAATCATTCAGTGTGGAAAGTCTGGTTGTGGAGTCCAACATTAACCAAACAGTGCCAACGGGAGCAGCAGCCCATGGATGCACAGCCCACCTGTGGCACCCTCAGACACACCTGGGACACACCAACAGTGCCAACGGGAGCAGCAGCCCATGGATGCACAGCCCACCTGTGGCACCCTCAGACACACCTGGGACATTGTCTGCGCTGGGTTCAACCAGATGGTGCTGCCTTTGACCTCATCCCTTCCCAGAGATGCTTCTTATTTACTCTCTCTTTTGTTGTTTTGAATCCCTTTGCATGCTCCAGACATCAATGAGTGCATCACTGGGACACACAGCTGTGGGCTTGGCCAAACCTGTGTCAACACCTTGGGATCCTTCCGCTGCCAGCGGGACACCAGCTGTGGGACCGGCTACGAGCTGACAGATGACAGTCGCTGCAAAGGTATGTCCTGGGCAGGAGCCTGGAATCCTCCAAACAACAAGGGGCTAAAAGCACTGTTCTTCACTAGCCAGGTTTGAACGCAAGAGTAACAGTCTCCTTTGCTAAAAAAATGGCTGATTTCCAGGTGTGTCTGGCTCAAAGGATGCTGTTACCTGCATCCATAACTTCACCTGACACGCTGCCTTTACAGAGATAAATCAGCAGCAAACTCCATTTGATGTGGAATTGGTTTTTACTGTGAGAAAATCTGTCCCTGCTGAGTTTAGAACAGTTTATAAATAAACTAATTTCGTTCCACTGAGTAAATTAACTCAACCAAAATCCTGGGTAAGGTTTTACTGTAGGAACTGATCAGTAAAGAAAAATAGATTGGATAAAAAAGCTGGTGGACAAACTCCAACTGCAAAACCTGCAGAACATCAAGCAATGCTTTTCAGAGTATTGTGGTTTAACTGTGATCCCTTCAAAGTAACATTTCTGCTGATTTAAGTGACATCAGATTTAGGCCAACAAATAGCTTACTGGCAGGTATTGACAGTCTTTTCTGATGGAAAAAAAGGAGTACAGATACTAAATCATGCATGCCATTAACCTTAGAGAGTTCTTATCTGCATAAGATAATGTTAATAATGTTAATTATTAATGTGACGTTAATAAGGGTAAAAATAAAAAGTGAATAATCTTCACATACAGTGTTTAAATGCCAAGCAACATGACTGAGATCTGCTGCATGTAGAACTCTGCTGAACCCAGTTCAGTATTAACCCGTCCTGAACTTAAAAGGGGCTCCACGGCCATTAACTAAGTCTCACAAAGCTCTAGGCTAAGCAGTTCCATCTGCACTTGTGTCAACTGCATGACTGGGAAAGCTGAGGCATCCAATGGCCAGAGAGCTTCTGTATTTTAATAGCTTTAGGAGATCTCATTCCACTGCCAGGTGGCAAACATGAAATTTTAGTTGCTTTTATGTGGACAGGGCTGCATTTGTGAATAAAGCCTTATTAGCCCTCGTCTGCTTTATGTGCTTCATCTGAACCACAATTTATTCACGAATATTTATTGTCTATTCTGAACTGGAATGAAATATTGAAGTTAGCATAACCCATGTTTATGTGCATTTTAAAGCACAATAACGCAAGGATGTTGCAAACCTTAATATGGTTGAGAATGAAGGCAAATTAATTCACTTACAAAAGAAATTAACAAAGTCTGCATTGGATCTGAGGTTAGAATTAAAATTGCACTTGGATAATTAAATCTTACCGACTTCAGAGCTAAGCACAGGGCTGGATCCAGGCTGAGCACTGCTGAACGTGATGCTTCAGGTGCTCTGCAAGAGTTTGGAATCATTCAGTTGTGAGAACTAACCCCGTAAAGCATAATATGCACAGACACACCCCTAGATATAAAAACAATAGGAAAATAGTAAAAGCCCCTGAAGTTACCCTCCCTGAGATCCTGGCTGAGGTAGCAGGTCAGATTGCTCCTGGTCACCGCAGTGCACTGCGGGAAGGGACGCTGGGCATTCGTCTGTCGGGTGTTTATAACTGTGTCTTGTGTTTGAACTGTGATGGATGAAACCCTTGCCACACCCCTGCTAACAGTTTTTTTTTGTGACGTACCAGATATTGACGAGTGTGAGACTGGTACTCATAACTGCCCCCCCGATTTTATCTGTCAGAATACTCCAGGATCCTTCCGTTGCCGACCCAAGCTACAGTGCATGAGTGGCTTTATACAAGATGCGCTCGGCAACTGTATCGGTAAGGCTTGTTCTGGGCTCGGGGAACACCCCAGTGCCGCCTGGGAGACAAGCTGGAGTTTCACTGCATGATTTCTGAGCTTCTCAAGCCCTTCTTCATCTGTGCAGTGCTCTGCTCTGGGGTTTTTCTGCTCCTTTTCACAGGGAAGATGTACAGATGAAATAAAAGACTTAAATACCAGATTGCCGTTTTTAGTGAGATTAGGTTACCTGAGGCACGTAGCTGCATTTGAACACTTTCCTTAAGTCTTTGGGTATTTTATCTGAAACAAAATTTGTGATGTATTTTGTCTACCTCTATCCAAAAGGTTTTAGCCGAAGCTTAGTGTAAAAAGCTTTAATTATGACATCCTCCGTTACACCCTTTCTCTGTGTGGTTTTATGGGTATGTAGGTCCTTCCAGACCTGTCCCTTGTTGCAGCCTATCAAGAACCTTACTGTGTATGTGTGTGATGGGCCAGTTATAACACACCGTGGAGAGGAGTTTAGTTTAAAGACTGATGACAATCTGTCAGGCTAATGCCTTGTTTCCAAGACTCCCTGAAACAGAATTATAACCTTTATAGAAATACTTAAGAATTACTGGTTTCCAGCAGACTCTAAATGGTATTGTCTAATGTGACCTGAAAATCTACCGGTTATTCCCTGGAGTAGGATTTTCAAGTCTCAACTTACCTTTGGATTCCCCCATCGGCGCAGCAGGTCTCGGACTTGTGGAACTGGCTGAGCGGCAGCAGCTGCCAAGTCGAGCTCCCTGTCAGCCCCTCGTTGTCCTGACCATATCATACCCTGTGGTGTGAAATCTGACACTGAAAACGGAATTGCAGCCTTTAAAATGGGGGGGCCAGTGCCTGTGCACAGCAAGCCCTTTGAGGACACGTGCCTGCCACAGGCAGCCCTGGGTCAGCGGCAGCTCAGGGTTAACTCGCTGTCACAGATGTCAGCAAAGCCAAAGCAATTGGTAGCAGTTATGGCCCCTAAAAGGCATTCCCTCAAAATATTTACCAAAACAGTTTCACAGGTGAATTTTACACGATGGGAATCAAATGCTGCCCTGTGCAGTGTTAAGGGAATTTTGTTGTTGGATTTGTGATCTTTGTGTAGAAGCTGAGAGCTGGATCAGAACCCACAGACTGAAGCAGAACGGGTTAAACTGGTGAGCTGAATTGTTTGTCAGCTCTTTGTATGCTTAGGAGAGGCTTTGAAACATATACAAGTACTATACCCTATTTTCACTGCTTTTCAGTGGGGTCTGTACCTCTCACACCTGCCCAGTCTTCGCCCTGGAAGCGTTGCATTGGTGAAGCTGAAGGGCCTGAATAATTGTATTGTGCCATGGGCAGATCTTGTCTCTGAAGGGTTACATGGGGATGTAAACCTCTGAAGGGTTACATAGTGAAAGCATCTTGTGCTCTTGCAGATATCAACGAGTGCCTGAGCACCAACACGCCCTGCCCGGCTGGGCAGATCTGTATTAACACTGACGGCTCCTTCACCTGCCAGCGAATCTCACCCAGCTGTGGCCGAGGGTACCACCTCAACGAGGATGGAACGAGATGTGTAGGTGAGGAACAGTTTGCAAGAAAAAGTAGCTTTAAGAAAACAACTTGCATCTGTCATTTATCTTTAGCAGTCTCTTGCACTTTGCTCAAGCTCCTCTTGTTCCCACAGTCAGTTCTTGATCCTGTTCTTTCCCTCGTGGCAGCCCCAACAAGTGAAGGATGACAAGCATCCTCTCCATCCTTCATATACCTCATGGAACCCTATATTCTGAGGAGAGGAGAAATGATAATCACCCCCCAAAAAGGGCATTGTCTGTGACTGTATGAGTGTATTGGAACAATACTGTGTGGTCCCAAATCTCCTCAGTACACAAGACCCACTTCATGCCCCACAGAAGCCATTTGAATAATGTTGAAAGACATATATATGGCTTTGGCTGGCTTTCAGCTGAGGTGGCTTTTGCAAAGAGGTGTATTTTTGCATGTGTTTTCAGTTTTTGTAAGTGGCTTGTCAAAGTACTACCTACTGACTGTGGGCCTGTGACATCTTACCCTAGATGAAGATCTGATCCCTGAGTACTGAATATGCTTAACAAAACAATTTTGCACCTGATTGCCTCCAAAGGTTGCCTGACTTCCTGGTCTTTTCCCTCCCAAGTCCATCAACGTTAAGGACACCTGACAGATAACCTGCCTTGGTATGAACAGTTTGCATTTGTGACTCCGATCTTGTAGAAGCTGAGAGTCTGATAAAATCTTGTTCGCTGATTCAAAACACTTCATAAGTACTCGGGGACACAGAAATAAGTTGACACGTTGCTCTTCTCTCCACTCTCATGCTCAGAAGTGTATGCTGAGTCACTGCTCTGTCTGTTTTAGATGTGGATGAGTGCTCATCCCCCAACCAGCCCTGTGGGGAGGGACACGTGTGTATCAATGCCCCGGGCAATTACCGCTGCGAGTGCAAGGCTGGCTACACCTTTGATGTCATCAGCAGGACCTGCATTGGTGAGTTAAAGACCTGCAGCCAAGGCACTTCAAACATGAGCCTGCGTGAGGAATGTTAGTGCTCTCTGCATAACCTCCGTCATCCGAATGTAAAATTCACTACTGTGTTATTTGGATAAATCTAATAACATATTAGAGGCTTGCTGATACTTCAAAGGAAGCTGTATGGGTATTGTCAACATGTTATCTGTCATCCCATTAAAAGGTAAGATTGTGAGAGTGTGTGTAATTGTTTTCTGTGATATTTTTATATGCACCTACAGCAAAACATTCCTTTGGAAGATCAAAGCAGCTCTCTTCTGTGTATAGATCTAATCCAATTATGCACTGGGGTGTTTCGAAGTGAGCATTTTGAGGACTTCTTCCCTCTCTAGTGCGGAATTTAAATCTGGAAAATAAAACCCAAACTTTTATGGCTACTTTCTTGCCCAGGCTGCTGTTGCAGTGAGGGCAGCTGCTCCACAGAGCTCTCTGTGCTTGTCATTGCAGATATCAACGAATGTAGACGCTACCCAGGCCGCCTCTGTGCTCACAAGTGTGAGAACACTCCTGGCTCCTACTACTGCACTTGCACCATGGGATTCAAACTTTCAGCTGACGGGAGATCGTGTGAAGGTACGGCTGTCAGTGCCCTGGCTGTGTGGTGTGAGAAACAGCTCGTTGCTCTTCAGCTGTTTCTGTTTGATTTTTAGCTTGCAAGGCCACTGGAATGGTGTGACAAACCGACCCACTGCAGTCTCTGCTGTTATGATTTCAAAGTTTTGTGTGAGTCCAGTGTCAGGAGCGCTGAATACAGCGAGAAATTCAGGGTTCAGGTGCCTTAACTTTGCGTTTCAGATTTAAATGAGTGTGAGAGCAACCCCTGCAGCCAAGAGTGTGCCAACGTGTACGGCTCCTACCAGTGTTACTGCCGCCGGGGCTTCCAGCTCAGCGACATCGACGGCATCTCCTGCGAAGGTGAGGGACGGGCAGCGTTTCTCGCTGCCACCATCACAAACGGGAGCCCCTCCGTGCAATTGTTTCATTTTAATGTTTGGTTCTTTGTGGTATTTTCTCGTGAACTGTATTTAGGGAAGGTCTCCCTCCCGTGCCCTTGTCTAGGGACATCTCAGTGCTTCTGTGGTGTTTTGATGTTTACACGAATCGGAGCTTGAAATGTTTTTGTAACTCGACAGAAATTTATTTTGTCTGAGGAACTAGCAGGACTTCTAGTCTTCAGCAAGTGAGGATATGAACATGTTACATAGGTAATATATAATATTACTAGGTAGTATTTTATATATCCTCTTTTTGTGGCTCGTTCTGTGGCTCTGAACTAATGTGTGAGTAGGTTCTCCTCAAATACAAGGAGGATGGGGTGTGACCTCATGGACAAGATCCTGAATTTGGACTTAGGTCTACAGGACTTATTGGGCAGTGACACCTTGGGCAGAACACCTAATTTTGATTTCCTTTTTTGTAATAACAAGGATGAAACTATTCCTCTCCCTCCCTTTTGTAAAGCACAGTGATACACATCACTGTAAAGTGCTTGCTCTTGTCCATTACTTTGTCCCTTGGGCCCTCATGCTGCTTTTAATTTTCTCCAGACCTCCATTTATTCCTGCAAGTCTTTGCTATTTAGACTTTACTGACTAGAGCCACACCTATCTGATGATCTGCTTTGCCCAGCAGTCAGAATCATCACACTGTGTTTGAGGCTCTCAGCGGGAGCCCCGTCCGTGTGCACCGGGTTGGATGCCATGAACACACAGGAAATCAGTGTTTTCTCCTTGCAGACATCGATGAGTGTGCTCTGCCCACCGGAGGGCACATCTGTTCCTTTCGGTGCATCAACATTCCTGGGAGCTTCCAGTGCACTTGTCCCTCCTCTGGCTACAGGCTGGCACCCAATGCACGCAACTGCCAAGGTGAGCTCAGGGACACCTCGCTGCACTGTGGGCTTTGAACAGTTCTGGAGAGTTTTTGTGTTTAAAAAAATGCCTTTCCTACAGCAGTACAGGTAAAGCAATAAACGACAGCCTGAAATCTGAAGAAACAAGTCTTCAATAATAAATATACAGGAAGTTTCCATTGTGAAGTACAGAATTCAGTAAAGAATACTTTTTATAATGTTATTAAATAATTATTAAAAAAAATCTGAAGATGAAGATTCAGGCTGCGAAGTGGTATGAGTTAGTTTAGCCGTTAAAAGGAAATATGCTGCTGTAAACACGTCAGCAGATGTTTAGGTCTCGTCCACTTAGTGGCACTGCTGCTCTTCCTTTTGCTCTTCTTGGTTGTTGGGTTAATTTTCTTCTTTTCTGTTGTTGCTGTCCTCCCCTTCCAGTCCTGCTCCAGTGTTTAAGTGCAGCCCACGCTCTGTAGTACCTGACAGGGCACTGTCATTGCCTGGCACCTGCCAGGAGAGGAAGGGCCTGTGTCTAACCCCTGCCCTGTTTCCCCTCGCAGACATCGATGAGTGTGTTGCAGAAAGCCACAACTGCTCTTTCAACGAGACCTGCTTTAACATCCAGGGCAGCTTCCGCTGCCTGTCCCTGGAATGCCCGGAGAATTACCGCAAGTCAGGAGACACGTAAGTGCCCTCTTCACCTTCTTCAGCTTCTTCACCTTCTCTGTCCAGGGCAAGCATTTGGTGGTGCCATGATCTCCTTTGTGTCCCACCACTACTGACTGAACACGGAACAGTTCCTGGCAAACACATGTTGTGTTGGCAGGCCTACCCTGTGCAGTGCACACACACGTCTGGTCTCCTTCTCCTGCTCCTGTTTCAGTCTAAGAAAAAGACAGTCCCTTAAAAAATGCCATGTGTCAGTGGTTTGCACTGTCATGGACTCCAGAGCCACAGGCAGATACTCTCTCCCTGGCTCCCTTGCTGGCAGCCTATTGGGAGGGTTGCATCCAGCTTCAAAATCCTTGAGATCTCCCACTAGACCAGGTTGCTCAAAGCCTGATCCAACCTGGCTTTGAACACTGCCAGAGTTGGGGCATCTAATTTTGTAAAATTGTGGGTTCATTTGTATCCTAATTAAAAAAAAAAAGTCACATGCAATGGGCCATGAGGTAGAAGTAGCAGATTCCTACTCTTATGGACATCCCTGAGTGGCAGAGTTCAGTTTATAAAACACACATAGTGCACATACATTCCATTTCATCTTCTCTCTCATCTCCATTGGGCTTTCATGGCTATTTGATCTGTGTGGGATCTTTTGGGGAAGCAATAGAATGTCTGAGTTGTTTTTCTGTGTCTGGGTTGTTGGGCTCTGTAATGGCTTACTCTGCCCAACTCAGACCTGCTCAGAGCGCGAGATCCTGCTGATGTGCTGGGACTATAATTAGGCCATGAGTCAGACACGAATCCTGCAGCTGCTCAGTGAACTTCTAATTATTTTAATTCCTTGAGTTATTATCTTGTTGGATTTATTAGGTTTTTCCCTCTCAGCATCTACAGACAGTTACTATTGTTGAAAACATGTTTGCATAAATGAAAGAGAATATGAGTCCATTATCTTTCCTGGAGAAGTGGGAGCATTCAGCAGGCAGTGGTTGCCCTCAGACCTAGCCAGGATACACCAATGTGCAGGAATCAGGGTTTGTGGATTGGGTTACCTGGTGCCCGGTGGGGAGTAGTTTCATGAGAGCTCTTTAGCACCCTTTTTTACATCCAAACTACTGTACATCTCCTTGGCTATTTAGTTTTAGCATACCTAACCAGCATGGTTATATATATGATATGTAGCTAGCATGTCTTTGTTACCTTCTGCATGATAATGACATTAAATTGCTTTTTCACTCACCCTTGTGTTGGGACTCCAAAATCGAAATAGTTGGTTTCTCATAACGTCACATCTAGTACAGTTACCATTTTCCTCTCCCTTTTATTCAAAATACATTCCAGTTTCACCAGCTTGGCACATCATAAGAGAGACAACGTATTCTCCACTCCCTTTCATCAAGTTGGCACCTCAGGAGATTTTTTTTTACCCTGTTCCCCATTATTTTCTTTAGTAGGTCTCAGTCCTGTAAATCCAAGTTTCCTTAGTCTTATTTTTCCTTAAAATCCTTGTGTACAGGCAAGAGCCCTCAGTGATCCAGAAGCTTCTTTACCCCCTACCTTCAAGGCAGAGGTTTTTGCATGGTGGCTGTTGAGTGGTGATGGCCATCAGGAGAGGTAACTGCAGGATTGTCCCATCCTACAGGCTGGAAGCTCAGGATGCTGTTTAGGCACTGAGCTCCAGGAGGAAACAACCTGTGTAACCTTCCCCAGAGACAGCAAAATGCCTGGCACGCTCTGATCCTTAATGGTAACGATTTAATTGAAGGCCTTATCTCTTTTACTTAAATTCTGCTTTTTGTTTTTTCGTGGATCAGCCTATAGGCTTGGTGTTTTTCCAAGGATAGTTAAGATCTACTGCTCCTCACAATGGGACTTAACTTGCTGCACTGCCTTGCCAAACAGTTTTTGTTTTCAAATTGCATAACAATTAAATTCTCTTTATGTGGCACTGAAGTCTTAACATTTGTAATATTTAAGCCAAGAAAAATAGTAGAAAATATAAAGAAGGGTTTATGGCAACGTGTCAGAAATGTGTGCTGGGCTGAGCCAAATTGGGAAATATTTGTATATTCTAGGCATGTCTGTGTATTATTAAAGTTGCCTGGTGCTTCTCATTACTAGGACCTGTCTGCAACTCCTTAAAATTCTGCCAAAACGTAACCAATGGCTGAAATTTTACCTGCCAGGTGTCTGACTCAGGCTCAAGTTTTGGCCAATTTCAGCCAAAGCAGCTCACTCATTTCCAAGAACAAGGGTAGGGAGGAACACATTGGTTTGTGTGTTTTAAGACATATTGGTGATTTTTCTTTTTCTTTTAAAAGTTTGGAGTAGAAATCTGACATTCCTTAGGAGACTGCTTTTGAATTTTTTGTCATCCTCACCAAAAACCTGTGATACCTCTGAAACTGCAAACTTTGTAAAATTGCATTTAGCCTTTTTTTTCATAAAACATACAAAATGAGGACCTTGACGGGTAAACCTAATCCACTCCTGTATGCCAAAAAATCTCAGACCTTCCTGGAATATTTCTGGGAGTTGTTTATTTAACTTCTGCTTCAAGTCCTTGAATGATAAGGATTTCATAGCCTCTGTAGCAATCTATCTGTCTCAGAGCAATTGAATTCTCCCTATCAGCAGAGAGGTGTTTTTCTTTTAGCAGCAAACCATTATGTTCTGACTTGGCAGACCCGAGCCCTTTCAGGCAGCCTGAGTCATGCAGGTCCAGCTCCCCAGAGTGCCTGAGCCACAGCACAGGAGCCCAGTTTTCCCCCTAATGTCAGCGTTGGTGGTTCTGTGATTCTGTGCCAGCAGGTTGTTGCATTCCCCTGTCATCTGATTTCCTGCTGCCCACTGAGGGAAGCATTTCAGTGAGGGCTGGAGAGTACCCTGGGGTTGAAATGCTCTCTGCTTCTCGCCTTTGCAGTGCGTGACCCCAGAATGAACCCTGGTTCTCCAGAGCAATAACATCTGCTGTCTCTCCTTTGTGGTTGTTTGATGGAACAATTAGAGCACATTAACTCAACCTGTAGTCAGTGTGTAGGGTGCACCACCAAAGCACGAGATAAAAGATGGTGAATTTTGAATAATTCTAGCTCCTGGCCACAGGCACATCTACCTTCACAAGGAGCTTTCTGAATCAGCAGAATGTCCTTTCTCGAGTCTTGGAGCCTTGGTTTTTTGTTCTCTTAAAAGATTCTGGCCATTATTATAAAACGTATTTTACTTCTGTAAAATAATAAGGCAGAGCATCTTTATGAGTGTGTAAGTGCTCATAAGCATGTCTATGTTTCCAAGAAGTTGTACTTGAAGAAAACTAAGGAATTAACTGTCTTGACTTGCTTCATGATTTCAGCAAAACCAAGTAGCCTCATGATTTCAACAAAACCAAACCATTCTCCTTGGTGGAGTTACTAGTGACATCTCAGAAAAGAATGCAGAACTCCCTATACCTGAAAATATTCCAGGAGTATCCACACCTAATTAGCTGGCCATCCTGTGAGGACTTGTGCAGCTCTTTACACACATGAATGAAATTAAGAATGCATTTAGGTCTTCAAAGAATTGCTTTGTACTTTGGTTTGCAAGCAGTATTAAAGGAAAACATGCAGCACATTAATTGAAGAACTGAGGGTGCTTTTAACTACTCTTTTTGAAAGTGCTGATTTTGCATATAATGAGAAGTTCCTGGAATTCGGGTCACCCTGCACTGGCAACAAAGAGGGTCTTGCTTATGAGCCACAGTTCTGCTGGTAGTAGATACTCCTGACAGGGGCTCAGTTTTATATGCCAAAATAAAATAAATGAAATGGGCACTCAGATTTACTTGAGGTAGTAAGAAGCCAACCGTGCTTTAATGCTGGAGCATTTCTTGGTAAAGAAACACATTGTTTAGGTTCCAAAACCTCAACCTGTGGACCAAATATTGCTTGGAGTGGAGAGGCTCTTGTGCCCAGTTGAGGTGATTTGTAGTTGTCCACAAGGCAAGCCTGGAGCTAAATGTGCAGCCTGATCCTCCCCAGACGTTGCAGGGTCAGCATCCAGCTGAGATCCTCGTGTCCACCTCTGCAACACTGACAATGGCAGCACCTCTGCCAGGGCACCAACTGCAGCCAAGCCCATCCCGGTGTGATAAATGCCCCTTTGCAGTAGGAATGAGGTGCCAGCTGAAGAATGGATGCAGCCAGGGCCCCTCGTCCCCCCCCAGTGCCCTCCTGTCCTCTCCCGCTCGCTACCCGTGCGCTAATCTTCCTCTTGTCTTGTCTTCTCACTTGTCTTGCAGTCGCTGTGAGCGCTTGCCTTGTAATGAGAATAAGGAGTGCCAGAGCCTGCCCCTGAGAATAACCTACTATCACCTCTCTTTTCCCACCAACATCCAAGTACCCACCGACATTTTCCGCATGGGCCCTTCCAATGCTGTCCCTGGGGATAAAATTCGGCTGTCCATCATCAGCGGGAACCACGAGGGGTTTTTCACCACAAAAAAAGTGAACAACCACAGTGGCCTTGTGGTCATGCAGCGTCAAATCACAGAGCCCAGAGACCTTCACCTGACAATCCAAATGCAACTTTCCCGCCATGGAACTGTCAACACATTTATTGCCAAACTTTCTATCTTTGTCTCTGCACAGCTTTGATCCCTGAATCACTGTCATCACTGGCTACTCTTTCTCTTCCAAGAGTAGCTTTTTTTGCCACAAGTTTTAATAAAGTTTTAGTTCATCTGTTGCACGCTGCACTTGCATTTTATTTGCCATCATTGTTCCAGTTCTTCACTTTCCCCTGTAACTGAACATCTCAGTTCGGGGAGGTTCTTCTGTGTGATCTGCACCGTTATACAAAGCAGAAACTGGAGTCTAAGAGCTTATTACCTGGAGGTTCTGAGGACTGAAAACCACTGATTTACTTCACACAGTAGTGGAGTTTGTCTCATCTGATGACAAACAGCTGCATCTGTTTAGGTCTGGATTTCCCAAATGAAATAGGTACATAATTTGAGCTGTCTCAGCTGAGTCATCTTTAGAGAATTGCATCACTTAAGGGGCAAACTCTGCATTTTCTGAACATCTGTTAAATTTGGGCCCTTAGGACCCCAGAGGTGCCCACTGTGAAAGTGTGGAGCCAGATTCTGAGGCTGTGCTCTGTTACAGCCCTTGAGCTTGTGCTGATTCCCACCAGGTACAGATCCCAGTTCGAGCTTTTAAGGATGGTACAAAAGAGAATCTCCTCTAAACAAGATTTGTTTTAGAGATCTTTCATCTTGCTTCCTGTGGACTTTCCACTGAATGGAAGAACTACTGACAGGAGAACAGCAGTGAACTTCTAACAGCATTCAGCTGACAGCAGAGAGCTCCTTTCTCTTTCACAGCTGTATCCTGAGATGTTCCTGTCTACAGGAACATTTTAAAAAGGGTTGTCTCATAACACTTTTATCTCTCCAGCTTCCATATCAAAGCTGATAAATTTTGAATAGTGAAGACTTTACCCACTACCACCATCAAATCAAACCTTAGGAGCCTTGAAAGGTCAGACAGAATTCCAACATCGAAATCTTTCTTCCTTTTTTTTGACTTTCTTCCTTTACTTCTATGCAGTCAAGGGCAAAGTAGACAATACAACTGGAATTTCTTTGGAATTCTTTTGTTTTCTGAGCTGGAAGAGGATTCGTTTTACTCTCTGGTCCTTGTGTTGATAAATAGAAGTACAAGCTCAGTCCCAGAGGTGTGATCCAAAGCGAGGGTTTTACACCACCCTGGGCTCAGATCTCCCTGCTGCCTGGCACACAGGGAGAACAGTCAGTCCTAGAAGAGCAGGGAATAATCCATGTGGCTGCACATACAGAAAATATACTTCACTCTGTACATCCTGACAGCACAGGGTACGAGGGGGGAAACAGAACTTTCTGAAGGAAGATGCCAAGCCTTAACCACCCAAGCACAAGGAATTACTCCCTGAGCTGTGGGCTCCCAGGCTCGTCACCAGCCAGGGCCTGGATTGGGGCGTGATCACAGCACTGTGCCAGAGCACCACATATCCCCTGAGGCACAGTCTAGCCCAGCTGGCTGGCAGGAGCACCAGTCTCCTGAGGAATGCCAGTGTTTAATAAGCCTGTTGACACACACTTCCAAAGCTGCCACAAGTTGCCAGTGGGGATGGAGTCCCAGGTTTAAATACTGAAAGCACAAGCCCGTGCTGCCTGAGCTAATGGGGTTCATTACCACCACAGAAGATGCTTGTATGTAAATGCCCTCTGGCTACCAGTTCATTATGAGGCCATAATTAAGTAGGATAAAGATTCAAAAATAAACTTCATTTTCACAAGCATTAATATATATTTCTTTGGCAGGAAAGGAAGGGGGTGTGAGAATTTGGCCTTCAGTATTGTAAAATGCTGCCATATTAATTGCATTCTGCAGGGAATGGAAGAACAGGGAGCTCACATCCTCCTGTGTTGGATGCTTTAATGCTGCAGTGTCACTGGGACTTCCAGGAGCACATATGGAATTATGTAGTGCCATTTATGTGCCTGGTCCTTTCCAGACGAAAATGAAATCACAGCTCCTGGTCCAAAGAACTTATTGATTGAATCCAACAGAGAATATGGAAAGGACTGATACCAGGACCCAAGCAGAAAGAAAAAATTATACTCAGGAAATAATCAGAGCAACTGAGCTGTTTTTTAACTTTTTTCTCTTTTAAATGAAATAGGTGTAGAGGAAGGAGCAGTTCCAAAGCTGCAAGTTGTCTTAGAGGGGGAAAACCTGAAGAAAAGGTTCGGATAAAAAAAGTTCTCAGCACGTAGGAAGAAACTTTTGTCAGTCACGGGTCCCAGGGCAGAACATAAGCAAAAAAGGAAAACCTCAGCTATCAGAAGATCAAATGCAAAGATGATGTGCAAGGATAAAATTACAAAGTATTTTGAGATCAGAGCACATCATTAATAGCAAATATCAGGAAGGAGCAAAGGCAGGCCAATGATGAATGCCTCAGACACTCCCTCCACAATGGTTTTTGCATTATTCTTTCTATTATCTAAATACAGCTATGGAAATTTAGGATGCTCTGTGTATTCTAACAGTACTTCATTAGTAATAATATCCCAAAATAAGTTATGCAAGCTGCTGGTTATTTGTGTCCCTAAAACCTTTAGATGATGCTATAGTTATTATTTATGTGTTGAAGAAAAAGAGAAGAACTTTTAAAGAACTTTTCTGGAATTTGTGAACATGTTACTGGAAGTAGAACTAGTGGGACTTGGCTGTTGTGAGCCCAGCTCAGCAGGATCCTGAGGAAAAATGCAGTGGGTTTACATGTAAATGTTTACTAAACTCTCTGTACACAGGGAGAAGAAGGGGACAGAGGGAAGCAAACATGAATGATGTTTATTTTGCATCAATTTTATATGTTACATGTTTTGAAATAGACTATTTTACACTGGACCTCGACTGTAATTTAGCTGATCCTTATTTCACAGCCACGAGGATCAGCCAGCTGGAAGTCCCTTCTTAATTTGACAGCCGAGGTTTAAAATAAGGGAATTGCATATGTTTTTGTAGGTCAGAGTGTTATGTCTGTATATCCAAAATTATTTTATCCAAAAATGTCCAGCAGGAGGCATTTCAAAAGAAAGGCCTGTTCTGTTCCCTGTGGAGTGTCTGGGAACTGACAAAATTTTGTACCCAGGTAAAGGTGGGAACTAAAGGGTCTCTTCTGGCCTGGGTGTCCTGGCCAGTCTCAAAACACCAAGTCCAGGGTGTGAACCCCAGACTCGGCTGGTGTTTATTAACCCAGCTCTGTCGCCTCCCTGTGGGCTGTGCAGTTCATTTCTGTTGAAGCAAAACATTGATATTGGTTCATGTTTTCTCTTCATTTTAACTTCATGAAGTATCAGCGTGTTTGCCTTTGTTTTCTTTGATGAGCAAATGTGGGGAGCATGTAATGAGAACTTACTGATGTACTGGCTGTTAACAGAGCCATAAAGTCCCTTTGAACATCTAAAAAAGATGGTTTGTAGGTGTGGATTTGGGTAAGACTTTTGAAAAGAGCAAGAACCATTCATTTCTAGAGGTATCTGACAAAGTACAACTTCCATTTTTGTTTTCCTTTTAGTCAGTGAATTTTTCTCCCTTTTAATCTTTTAATTCCCCCCCCCTACACTGCAGCCCTTTCTTTTTTCCACTTGGAAATATGAAGAAATGGGCAGGTCAAAGTTGAGATCATTTGTGGGGCTTAGTCACATTTTAAGTCCCAGCACAGCCCTTTCATCTCTCATGAGCACAGAGTGGGCATTGTGTGAAGTTCTTGAACTGTAAGTGACTTTAAATTCACTCTGGTGGACAAGGGTGAGAAGAAGTCATTTAACTTTTAATAGACTTTCAAGGCCGAATGAGCAGCTGGTCGAGATGGAATATATGAAATGACCCTTACCATTTCCCCAAACTCAGAATTCAATCTCTGAGGTTTCATATAATGTGGTTAACTTTTTTCCTCCCCTGGTTTCCATTCCTCTCTGTTTCCTCAGTTTGGATGGAAAGGGAGGGTGTGAAAAAAAGATTTGAGAGAGGCTTTTCTGGCCCTTGCTGCACTGAAAATCATGGAAGAAAGTTGGCCCTTCACATATATCCTGCCAGATTTCTAGAGTGGAAATGATGGTTTCTGCTTTACATGACTGAGTGAAAAAGGCTTGTGCAAAGTAAGTGCAGCTCCACTGAAAGTGGTGACACCAGGCCAGCTGAGGGCCTGGGTCTCGTTGTTTGGTCCTGTTTGTCCTTGGAAAGACACTTTACATGGTGTCTTCTGCACTCCAGTTCTCCCTGTTTCACGTGCCTGGCTTGAAGAGCTGGGTGTGAGGGAGTTTTGGCTGCCACCCTGAGCCAAGCCAAATTTTTCAGTGGTCCTGAAGTTCTGATGAGCTGCGTTTGTCTGAGTTTTCAGGGTGTGGGATGAACACCTACATCAATCACAGTTTCTAGCTCCCTAGACTGCATACCACAAAGTAATTAATCTTCAGGATATATATGCATCTCTTTTTGGTTTGTCTCAGTGTGAGGCTGGAGAAGACAGACACCATCCGCTGCATCAAGTCCTGCCGGCCAAACGATGTCAACTGTGTGCTGGATCCAGTCCACACCATCTCCCACACTGTCATTTCACTGCCCACCTTCAGGGAGTTTACAAGACCTGAAGGTAAGTGGTTTGTTCCTTCTTCCATTTAATAGACTGCAACGTACAAAACCTCCACTGGAAAGCCTTGCCTACAGCCAGGCTGGCTACCAGTGCAGTGAGATGTTTGCACAACTCCAAATTACAGTGTAGTGTTCATTTAATTAAGACCTTCCATAGCCAGGAGTTTTAATTTTATGGAGGAAAGAAAGTCATTCCGAGCTCTAACTTCCCAGGCTAAGGAAATACTGACTCTGAATTCCCATGTACCACATTTACTCACACGATGCCAAGTGCCCCATGACTTTTTTCTTCCCTTGTTTGCAGATTCTGCCACAAGAAAAAGGTATTTGGTATATTCCTCCTGTCTGTGACCTGTTTTTTGCTGTTGACAGGTGGCTTGTTCCAAGAATAAAGCCCTTACCTACATGCAAACATTAATCACAAAATACATTAGATTGGACATGATTGGCTGATTTTTGACCTGTGAACAAACAAGGGGTTGTTTTTCAAAATACAGAGTAAAGGAAGGGAAATTTCAAGGACTGGACAGAAAGTTTTCAAGACAGGATTTTCCAAAAGCCCCCAAGTGAGTGGCTGTCCCCTGCAGCACCTGTGAGTTTCCAAGCCGTGCAGTTTCGTAAGGATCACACTCACTTTTCTTAGTTCACATATAAACTTACAGATTGGGAGTGAATTTTTGCTCCTTGGCATTTGTAGGGATGTTCTGGTCAGTGGGGGCTGTGCACACCCCCAGAGGGGGATGAGTGCTGCAGCCCTGCTGCTCTGCAGGGCAAGCCCCTCACTGAGTGGCACAGGCACAGAGAGAAGGGCATGGAGGAAAGGAAGACTATTTTGGAGGGGTTTGTAAAAGTCCTAAACTCCTGTTTCTGATGCAGCCAAAGTCTCAGCCTTGCTGTCTCAGAAAGTTGTCCTAATGAAAACCAGAGCTGGTTCTTCCCCTCTGCATCAGGCAGGGGTGGGGAAGGAGACATCCCAGTCCTCTTCTGTAGAGGAACAATTTAAGCAGCAATCCCTTGGCCGTGTAGAGCTCCTGTAGGTTGTGTCAGGCCTGTTTCAGGCCTTGGCTGACCCTGCTTCCCAGGGAATCGGGGAATGCCCCATGGCCACTTCTGCTCCCATACAAAGCCCTTTGGCTTCACCAGGTGTACTGGCAGCAGAGCGAAGGGTTTGGCCCAGGATGCTTCCCAAACTGTTCCCTCACTAGTCCAGCCTCGTGGTTTAATAGAAAGAGATGAGACCCAGCAATCTGAGAGCACTACCAAAGCCCAGGAGACATAAACTGGAATTCAGTGCATGGCCTCGGCTGTGTTCTTACAACCTCAAAGTTTAGTTTCCTCTTCTCCAGAGTGGGGATAGTAATGAGAGTAACAATACTTACCTCCCTCTCAAGGGGCTTAAAGATAGTCTCCCTTTTATTTTTAAACCTAAACCCCTCCTCCAGTACTCCAAAGGACTCTAAATTGCAATGTCAGTACTTAGCCTGAGGGGATCAGAGTGATCTGTTTGGCTCCCTCCAGTGCCCACCCTTTGGATCCTCCGTGTTCTCCTCTTGGGGTACGCGCTGCAAAGCAGAGTGGTTTCTAAGAGTGGTCTTTCTGGACTCTAACAGTAGGAGTGTTTTGGCTTCAGGGCTTCTTGGAGGAGACAATAAATCTATCCAAACCCTCCCTTCCCCCAGATCTTCTTTCTTTCCATTTTAAAGGACAGATTGGGAGTGGTGAGGGGAGCTTTGAGGACAAGTCATTTTGGATCAAATTCTGTCAGATTCTTCAGTGGTGTTTTCAAATGGTTGTCAGGACACTCTGTGATACTGTTTATTTGCAGAGATCATTTTCCTTCGTGCTGTCACACCCACGTATCCGGCCAACCAGGCAGATATCATATTTGACATTACAGAGGGAAATTTGAGAGATTCCTTTGACATCATCAAGCGTTACATGGATGGTATGACAGTGGGTGAGTAGAGTGTTTTCTGCTTACTTTCTTCACTCAACAATACTTTAGGGCAAGGTCAAAGAAATTAACTCAAGTAATTAATCCCCACCTTGATTTTCAAGCCTGTATTGATACAATATTCTCCAGTCCAGTATGTGTAATTTGAACTTATATCACAGATAATTTTTTAATCAAAATACCAGAGACCTAAACTTTAATTTGAGAAGTATTTTAACTTTTTGCAG
Organism: Lepidothrix coronata; assembly: GCF_001604755.1. Classification (NCBI taxonomy): domain Eukaryota; kingdom Metazoa; phylum Chordata; class Aves; order Passeriformes; family Pipridae; genus Lepidothrix; species Lepidothrix coronata. Next base: position 659,934 of record NW_016690309.1, on the reverse strand, counting down.
AACTGGCTGTAATTACGAATGCAGATTGCTTAGTTTTAAAATGATGAGGTTTGCCCGTTATAATCAAACCAAATATAAAATATGTAGTGTGTCAGCAAAGAGACTGTAAATTTAATTAACTGATCTTTATTGTTGAAACAGCATTGCACCAATTTTTGGATATTAATCAAACTTTTAAAGCAGGACTGACTCACTGAAATTGTTACCTGCTTTAATATTTAATGACAGGCCAGTTCAGTTTTAAATAAACACTTCTGTTGAGGGTAACTGTCAAATCCTTTGGTTTAGAAGAACCTTCAGAATGGAAGGGGCACGTGTGATTTCCAGTCTCAGCCTGGCAGGAGGGGCTGTGGCAGGGCTGTACCCCTGTGCCCAGGTCGTGCCCAGCCCTGGCAGAGCAGGAGGGGCTGTGACCCAGCTCGGGGTCCTGCTCTCTGGGGGTCCCTCTCACAGCAGGGCCCTTTGGGGGTTGTTCCCAAGTTCGGGATGGGGCTGTGCAGGTTCTGCTCAGGTTTGTACATGTGCTGCTGGGCTTTCCAGCAGGACGTGTCTGCAGGAAGAGCAAACCCACTGCTGCTGCCATACAGACATCCAGGTTTGGGAAGGAGCCCTTTTCGCTGTGGTCTGAAGGTGGCACTGGTGCATTTCAGAAGCAGGATAGCCCAGCATCGGCTCTGCAAAGGTTTTATGAGCTGTAGATAAAAATCCCAAGTCATTAGGTTTATATTTCTTTCTTTATCAAACAGAAGTAAATGTGAGTGCTGAGAAAGGGAGAGTCTGTTAAAGCAGGATGATAAGATTACAGATTTCAGGTACTGGGGCAGTTCTTTAGTAGAGTATAAATGTTATCAGATCCCACAGGAGTTCCAGTAGTTTGCTTTTCGTGCTGTATGCTTTTTTCTGTCTGAAATAAGAAAGAAGGATGTGTTTGGAAAGTCAACTGGCCAAGGTATTCGCCTGAGGGAAGCATTTCCATTTTGAAGTACAGGACTGTGTGTCAATGGTATTTTACTTGGCAAACTGGATATTTGCCTCACAACATAAGGAGAGAAAGGATATTCTTATACACCAAGTTGAGAGGATAAGATACATGCCCAAGTACATTCCCATCTCTGCAAAAGAATTGGGCAACTCTCTCTTCACCTCAGTTCCCCCATGTGCAACATGGAGATGATAAAACATGCCTATTACTGTCTTAATTAATTCTTGTGTGCAAGAGTCTTAATTAATTCCTCTATGTAAAAGTACTTTGAGATTAATGGATGGAAACTGCAAAGAAAACTGCCTGCAGCAGAATTGGAAAAGGAAAAACAAAACAAACCCCCAGCTGATATTACCTGGAGGGGCAGAGGTTCAGGACAGCACGTTGTATGTGTAAAATTAGGATTGCAAATAATTCTGCCAGCAGCAGTTCTGCTGCTCTCATCATCATGCCATTTTTCTTGTTATTAATAATCAGAATGTTAAGTGTTCCCATAAAAAGTGCTGGGAAGTTTTCAAGACAAATAAATAAGATGGGATCCTAGTCAATGGGAGTTCACAAAGTGAGTCCCTCTTGTAAAGAAAGGCAAGGGTTTGTGTAAGGGTGGAAGAACAGAAAGGGCACAGATGATATCAGAAAGCTTTATTGGTTATCCCACTAAGTTGCAGGAACATGGGGGCTGTGGGGAGGTAACAGAGGAACTCAGCAGAGCCAGTGCCCAACCAGCCCAGTACCAGACAGGTTTACAGGAATCTCTGCAGTTGCAATGTTCCAACTTGCTGCAATCAGCATTTCATACACTTGTGGGAGAGCACACCTGGCCCATCCTGCTGAATGACCACATGTGCCTCTGGAATCCCTGTAGCCTATTTTTTAATATTTTTTTTTCTGCCTGTTTTCTAATGGCTTTTTGCTGCCTTTATGGGAGAGAATACATTTGTTCTGTTAGTAAATCATAGATGCATGGGTAAAGCATGTTTTGTTCAGCTGTAATATTTCAGGAGAAATCATCAGAGTATCTAAGCTATTTTATCTGCTAATGCAAGTTAGATCACCAGGTATCTTCTTCTACAAGACTGATTTCCTTTACAAGAGAAAAGATAGAAAACTTCTACAGGATATTCATCTCTCAGAGAGAGATGAAATTTGTAAGAGTATATGGAAAAAAGCAGTAAAATAGTTACCAGTGTTGCTGAAAGAGCTGAGTGTAATAAATCTTGACTCGAACCAGTGAAGGAATTCAAAGAAAGAAGGGAACACTGGGACAAGAGGGGGAGAAAGGACAGGCCAGTGAAGACTCTCTTGCAGGAAGACCTTACTTAGTAACACAGTTTTTGCTAAGCTTTCACAGACCAGGAGAGAGATGATGCCTTGAGAAGGACCTGCATCTAACCTGTGTTTGTGTGAATGGAAAGCAAGAAGATGCTCTCAGAAGTGTAACAATAAAAAAGTGAAAAGGTACAGTTCTTTTGGGAAGGGTTTAAAGAGTGGGAGAGGCTGTTAGAGATGAAGTTACAGAAGGAAGGTGAGGGCTGCAACCCTGACAGAGGATTGTGGGCTGAAGAGGGTCAAGTCACCAGCTTCAGGCATTATCCCTTTAACCTGAGACAGACATCCAAGGGCATGTTAATGAAGCTGAGAAATACATGAGATGGGATGGACAGTGGCTGATCAGGCTGGTTTGTGCTTTGTTGATGGAGAGAGAGCAGGTGGGGTCGTAGGAGGAGATGAGTGCGAGGGAGCAGGCTGTGAGGAAGGAAAAAGAAGAAAATAGAAACAGAGGAAAGAGCTACCTCAGGGAACATTAGAAAAAGAAAGAGCACAGTCTCCCAAAGGAGGTGTAGGAGGAGCAGTTCCAAAGGCAGGAGAAGGCAGAGACAAGGAAAAAAAACATCAAATGGGAATCAATGATCAGCAGTATCAGACATGGAGGAGCTAAAAGAAGTAAGAACAGACTCCAAAACCAGCTCTGCTGACCTACAGAAAGGATCTTCCATGGGAAGAGGAGGAATGAAAGCCAGACTGCTGGAGTGGCAGCACACAGACTTCATGCAAGCTGGTGAAAGAGAATTGTGGAAAAAATCGCTTCCAGTATTTCTACCCTATTGTATTAAAAGAGATGGTTCGGGAAGTGCTGTAGACTCTCTGTTGCTGGTGTAGTTACAGGCCAAGGTGGCAATGAGTCCAAAGGATACTGTTAACAACTTCACCTACCAGCATGGGTGGGAGAAAAACAGAAGTGCAGAATTATCCAGCTTTGGGGGTTTTTCAAAGCTTTTATAGACTTTTCACTGCATTCCTCCTTTAACCAGCTGTCAGTGAAAAATGAAGAATGCATTTTCAACCTGTACAAAAATGTCCTATCAGTGCCTAAGGTGTTATCAGATGCTATAAAACACTTTCCCCTTCAGCTGTGCATACATTTCCTTATAACAGTAATCCCACTTTGTCGTCTGGTAAACTTCAGTAAGGTTTCAAAATTTCATAATACAACTAAAAGGAGTTTTGATAGGCTGAAATCTTCCGTATTGCATTTGGTATCAACCTAAGATATATATTCTTGCCTATGAAGCAGAATGGTGCTGTTCTTCTGGAAAACACTCGGAGCCAATACAGCTGTAAAATGTCACCATAGAGGTTTGCAGGGGGTTGTGCTGGTGCTTGAATACGCTGATATCTGCACTGATTTGTACTACTGCTCTCCCTTGGTATCTGCAAGCATTTCACTGCTGTCTCTGTCCTGACTTTGCAGCCTGTTTTACACGGGTGACAGTCCATTGTGTCACCTTTGAACCATCACAGAAAGTGTCTCAACTGCTGATAGCAGAGCACTGGACTTAGCAGCAGTCTGATTTCTATGGTGGTATCATGACTGTTTAGTGTGCTCCAGAGGCTGGGAAGAGACTTGTAAAGAATGGCCAAGAAGGTAAACAAAACTAGACACTGTAGGAAAGTGTGCTTGTGAGATCCATACTGGTTGGGGGGCAGGAGAAGGAGACTGGTGCTTTGTTTGTCTCTGAAACCTGTCCTAAGCACAGGGGCAGTAGTTCTGTATCTCATAATTAGTTTGGTCATTTGCAGAGTGGCAAAATCTTTTCACAATTTGCATGGCCTGACATTAAATTCCATTACTGGACTGAAGAATATTTGGTTCTGAGCTTTTTCTCTGGACCAGCTCGCCGGGAAGTGCCCTCACGTTCCCCTCTGCTTGAGCCTCCTCTGCTGCTCCAGACTCTCTAGCTTTGGGCCAGAGGCTGGCTGGCTCCTGCCATGCTTGTGTTATGGTGTTTAGCACAAGGAGATTCCTGGGCTGCTCTGGGCTTCCTGGCACAGCTGTGACACTGAAAGCAGCAGTTCATCTCCAGCTGAACTTCTGTGAGACCGGGGAGGCACAGGCAGAGCCAGGGTGCCCAGGAGAGCTCTGCTGTCTGCAGGGCAAGGAGAGATAATGCACATTAGCTCCTGTGTGGATACACCTGCCAGGCAATAAGCAGCAACAGGAACCTTTTGTCGTGACTGCAGTGCCAGTAGCATGAGATGACAGTGGTGTTTGGCTGAACAAAACCAGTGCTGGCCAGGCATTCCCAGCGAGTTCACAGAGCAGGACACAATTCAGCAGGGTTTTCAACAGGCTCTTGTGGCCACACATTTAAAAAGACACAGTCCCTTTAGTATCTTTGTTCTGGTTTCATCTCTAGGCTTGCCCCTTTCACAGAGGACCCCTCAGCAAAGAATATCTTGTGAGTTTTTCTCTATGCCAGGTTGCCCCGCAGAAATGAGTAGCTGTGCATTTGAGATGAGGGTGGCCAGAAGCCATTTGGTAAACGGGATCCTGGATTTATTGCCTAAACCTGCCCTTTTGGGATGCTGCTGACTGCACTGTTCAGTAGTCAAATCTCTCAACACCCTCCCTCCCCTCCAGAAAAATATCAGGCTGGAGAGCTCTTCTGGGGGCAAACGAGCACCTTGAGCAGGAGGTGGATTTTCATTTCGTGTCTGAGAAATGCTGAGGGTGCTTTTCAGGTGAGAATGAGCCTTGTGCCTGAGTGGAACAACCTTCCTAATGCCAAATTTCACTCCAGCCATATTGTGCTGTGTGCCATAATGTGGCTCATTGCCAAAAAATGCTTAGGCTTGCAATAATCGATTGCCCAGACGTCAGGGATCCAAACTTGGCTGAACTGGAAAAATGCAGATGTGGGACAGGCAGGGTGAGCACAGCCACTCTCACGAAATGGAGACATTACCTGTCTGTGACGATGCACATGGTGGACACCAAACCCTCTGTAAATAAGATATTGGGGATAAAGCATCAGGAGGCTGATATATGTGATTTTTCACCTTTTGGACATTGAAGTTTTTCCACCTGTTTTTGTAATGTGTAAGACTCCTCTGCTACATAAAGCGTGTCACATTCTCAAAGGTGAAACAGGAAAGATTAAAAAATATATGGTGGAAACTATTTTTTAATGAGGCTACTTCAAGTACAGTTATTGCATTTTAGACCTGAGTGATTTCGCAGCATTGTCAACGTTCAAACCCACTGCGAGGTTTGGCTGGAAGGCAAACCAGGGATCTAAAGGCACTTCGACTTTGCCAAACCAAGATAAGAGCACATCTCTCTGAAGTTATTTGGTATCCTTAATAAAGATCATAGTGTTTGTAAACTAGCCAAACCTCAGTAAAATCAAAGGTTGTTTTTAATTCTTTCATAATACCGAGGCTCCATATGATCCAACATGACAGATAATAGCTTTGAAAATATTTACCGTTTGTTTCTGGCCAAAAAATGTATTAATACCATGAGGCCTCTTTATGGCCTCTTTATTTGATGCTTTTCAGCAATCAAAGCTTTCTAGAGAAGCCCAAGTGTTAATGAAATTAAACTTCATTGAGTGGTTGAAGGATAGCATTTATGATAAATTGAATCCCAAATTTCTGATCTGTTGAATAAGGCAGAAAGGTCCTTTCTTTCATGCTGAAATGTAGTTCCTGTACTGTAATTTCATTTTTTTCTTTGGAATTGAAGCAAAAGGCAAAAAGAGAAGCAGATTCAGTTTTAGCTAAACTTAAACCAAGACTGGTACCCTGGGTGGAAACCTCAAAGGCTGGGAGTACCTGGAGAGTTTTAGACACAGTTGTTTGAAGAGTCACTACAGGAGAGCTCTGCCTTTCCGTGGCTGATAAATGGTTCCTGTGGTCACAGATCCCCTGAGCATGGGGGGATCTGAGCCAGAGCTGGTGGTTGTGGTCACAGCCGTGGCCCACCTGGTTACTCTCTGTTTCTGAGGGGTGTCTTCCATACCCCTCACCCTCCCTGACACTTCTCAGGGAAGGATCCAGTAGAGTTGGAGCTGCACTGTTGGACAGTGGTTACTGAGCTGCTCCAGGGACACATACACATATATATGTATTTATCTGTAATTTTTCTCTCCCAAGGTAACGTGCCACTGCAGTCAGCACTGGGCTGGCCCAGGGCATCAGGAGTCCTGTTCATGCCACTGGTGCCACACTGCCTGTGACTGTGTCCCAGTGACCATCCCCTCTCTATTCCCAGCAGGACACACTGGGGTTCTAGTTGGTGTTCTGGAGTCTTGCTGGTGCTCAGAAGGGAAACCCCCTTCTGTCCAGCCCTGAGCAAACACCCCAGCCCCTTCCCTGTGCTCAGCATCAGTGCCTGTGGGGCAAGCTACAGTTTGGGTTCTTTTCCTTCAGGTGTTAATCCAAGGGAAGGGGAGAGGATATAGCAGGACCACTATTTTTGATCAGCCTAAAGCAACAGTGACATGACCCTGAGTGTCATATAGTTTACAAAAGTAAATTTTATGTGTCCAAACTGACTTTGAAGCTTTTTATAAGCACTTGGTTGCTCAACAGTTGAAGAACAGACCTTTCTTGTGGGAATTTGAATAAAGATCTGGGAGGTCCATGTTTTTGAAAATCTTGTCCCCAGACCACTTCAGCAAAGACGTGTATAGCCAGCCACATTCCTGGGAGCAGTTCTCCATCAGCATGGAAACCTTGTTAACATCCAACTCTAACCTGATCCTTCAAATCTTTTGTCTTGTGAAGTGTTCACCATCAAACTTGAATGAAGGTCTAATTCACAATGTTATGAGGGCAATATACTTCAAAGCAAGAGGAAACCTATTTCAGTACTTGTATTTTGATTAATGAGTTTTCTGAATCCTTTCACCATATTTATGTTTGTCAGGTGTGGCAGCTCAAGGATTAATGATATCTTCAGAGCTATTTTTCTGTATATGATTTGATGCCTGCAGTGATGATTACCAAGAAATATTTCATTTTCCAAGGAGCGGCCACTTATTAATAGAACAGATTATATCAGAAACTATAGAGCACCACATAGCAGGAGCCACATTGTTATTGCCACAAATAATTGAGAGAAATATAGGTAGCTTTCGCACACACACACAAAAAGAGAAAATGAAAAAGACTATTCAGCTTTTGTGAGATGGAGGAATCTCAAGTGTACATGAACTTTCTGAAGTCAGCAGACAGACATCTGGTGGTCTGGGGAATGCCTGCAGTTTGACAGCTAGATTGTGCCTTCAGGCACAGTCATGAACTGGAGAGGAGTGGAGGAGCATGATGCCTGAGAGGCTGCCTATGGAGGCAGGAATGGGGCAGGAGACTGGGTGGCAAAAGCCATGGAGAAAGCTGAAGTGTTCAGAGCCTTCTTTGCCTCACTCTTTACTGACAGGACTGGCCTTCAGGAGTCCTGGGATTCTCAGAGCAACAGGAAGCTCTGAGGCAAGGAATGCTCCTCCTTGGTGGGGGAGGTTGAGGTTAGGGAACACTTAAACAAACTGGACATGGCTGAGTCCATGGGAGCTGGTGGGGTGCCCCCAAAATGCTGAGGGAACTGGCCGATGCCGCTGTGAGGGACTCTCATCTTTAAAAGATTGTGGCGATCAGAAGTTCCCATGGAAAAAGGCAAAAGTCACAGCAATCTTCAGGGAGGCCAAGGAGGATCTAGGGAAGTACAGGCTGGTCAGCCTCACCGCAGTCCCTGGAAGGAGATGGAGCAAAGCCCCCCAGAACCCATTTCCAAACATCATAAGGACAAGGAGGTGACTGGGAGCTGCCAGCAAGGATTTATGGAGGGGAAATCATGCCTGGGCTACCTGACAGCCTGCTACAAGAAGATGGCTGAGTTAGTGGGTGAGAAGAGTGGATGTTGCTTATCTTGACTTCAGTGAGGCTTCCAACACCGCCTCCCTTAACACCCTCAGAACCAACCCGAGGAAATGTAGGCTGGGGAAGTGGACAGTGGGGTAGGCTAGAAATGGAAAAAGGCTGAGCTCCAGGCTGGCAGGGTTGGGATCAGCAGCACAGCTCACAGCCAGTCACCAGGGCTGCATCCAAAGTGTCCATGCTGGGGCCCGTTTCTTCATCGGCAGCCTGGATGATGGGCCAGAGGGACCTGGACGGGGGTGCAGGGGAAACCAAACACGGTGAGCGGCACCAGAGCTGTGCTGCCATCCAGGGCACTGTGACAGGCTGGGCACAGGGGCTGACAGGAACCTCAGGGAGTTCAGCAGGGGCAACTTTCACTCCTCCAGAGGCAGCAGGACAGTCCCTAATGGGCTGTGTTTGAAGCAGGGTATTTTCAGGGGTAGGATCCAGTAAGCAGTTATCTGAGAGCTCACTCACGTCCCTCCTCCCCTGGCACGGGGTAGGGCAGTAAGTACTCCAGTAACTATGCTGGCAGAGCAGTTTAGGCACTGCAAACCATTACTTTGGCATAAACTTTTGGAATAAAGAGCAGCCTTCGGGAAAGGAATTTAATTAAACTAATGCATGCAGAGTCCCAAAGCTTTTTACAGAAAAAAAATTGCTAAAATAGCATAAAATATGTATTTTCTGTTTGTGACCAGGACGGGAATTATTTTCCAACCTTATTGATGAATTTTGTATATTTATAATGAATACTGAATAAGAAATAACTTTTTTTCTTACAGATCTTAACATGACTTGAGTTGAGGTCTACAGAGCCAAAAATAAATTTGGCTATGTAGTTTTGGCTCCACACTATACATATGTATTTACATGCTGTAGACTGAGATAGCCTGGTGTTCCAGCCTCACCTGCAACTCCTTGTCTATGGTTTGATCCAAAGAAGCATTTATTCATGGCTGGGTTTGTGCCTCTTGCTCATTTCTGGAACGATCCTATCACCATTGCCTTGTAAAATAGCCCCTGTGATGATCGTTTCCCTAGTCCTGAATTTCCCAGTTGCCTGAACATCTCTTTTGAAACTATGACTAGGCTCTTAAGTCACACTGATGCAGCTGAGATGTTTACTCTTAATTTTGTAAATCTTGGCCAGCAGTATAAAGCAAGAGGCCTTGAGGAGAAAAGAAAACTTGAAGTTATAGTCCAAGGTCTTGCATTAACATGAGGAGATCAGTCTTCTTGTTTTGCTTAAAGGAAACCCTGAGACGTGCTTTTCCCCTTCAGCAAGTTGTTCACCACACATTACCACCAGTGTGCCAGTGTTTTGGAATATTTTCCTTTGGCAGTCATGCCATGGCTGTAGGTTCCAGGAGGCTGAGGTGACAACTGGTTTTGTGATTCCCAAATGTCATTTGCTTAGACAAGGGTAGTTACTGCTGTGACGTGGCACTTCAGACTATTCATCTCTGACAAGGCTGTAAAAAGGACCAGAGTGGTTTTTGTGGGGAAACAGAGATCCAGGAGTGGCCAAATGCAGGACTTAAGAACATAGGCTGAGATTATTTGGAATTTAATATAAAGCCCAATAAATTACCTGAGTTTCAGCTGAGTTTATGCTCCAGCTCCACAGCTCTCACCACATTCTCTGGTACTCACATTTTTCCAAATGAATCATTTCGTGTTCCAAGTATCCATTTAAAGCACAAGGAAAATAGCTGGAGGAAAAATTATAAGGTGTTCTTTTGAGTCACTGAAATCTCTCTCTTGTGTCACTAACAGCTCATCCCAAAAGTTCCCTCTGAAAACAGACAGCACTCTCTTACCATGTAACAGCACATTCTCTTGACAATCCTTGCAGTGCTCCTTTTCAAAGGGAGCACATTTCTGTGGGGTCATGGGTTCACAGTGGGCTCAAACTGAAGGAGGGAAAAATTAGGTTGGATATTTGGAAGAAATTCCGCCCTGTGAGGCCCTGGCACAGGTTGCCCAGAGAAGCTGTGGCTGCCCCAGCCCTGGAAGTGTCCAAGGCCAGGTTGGACGGGGCTTGGAGCAAGCTGGGATAGAGGAAGGTGTCCCTGCCCATGGCAGGGGGTGGGACAAGATGAGCTTCAAGGTCCCTTCCAACCCAAGCCATCCTGGGATTCTTTTTAATGATGGACTTCTGTTTACAATCAGACCTGGTAGACTCATAGCCCAAGGATTAGGAGATTTAGGGAGAAAACTGATTTACTTGGGCTGTTATGCTTCTCACGTGGGATTTTTTCTATTTAATGAGGACTAGACATTCCTATTGTTTTTACCAGAAGGCCTTGATCAGCACATGATGACCAGAATAAAACCATGTCCTGTAGCCTCATGGGGGGAACGATGGGAAAGGGCCAAGAGGAAAAGAGCTCTTGTGCTTGTAACTGAACACAGAGCTTGAAATGTGGTTGAGGGAATTGATCCCATTTTTGATAGCAGTGTTTACTGTATTTTTCTGAGCGTAGCCCACAGGTTATTTGGAAGAACAACTTTTGATTTGGCAGTACTTGGCATTGTTTTTATATACACAAATACACATAGCTGCATAGGCAGGTAAGGCAAGAGGAGTTCAGTGCAGCAGGTCCTCTCTTCCAGCAGGCATCAGACACAGCCCCTGGCAGCCCTTGATTCCTCACGTGCTCCACTGACACTTCTCTGCTTGATTTTTTGGGAATCCTTAAAAGTTTGGGTTCTTTGAGGCTCTCTTTTCAAAGAATGGGTGCAACTTATGTCTGTCCTGTGCTCTCAGTGATGATACAGATTTAAATATTTGACTGGACTCAAGAATCAATCCCTGTGGAAAACCCTGTGAGCTTCACCTCTGGAACGGAAAATGTAACCAAGGGAAACCAGCCTTTTCTTGTGGCAGTGTGAAAATCAGTGCTCTGGTTCTGCTTTGCTTTCTGCAAACCATAGAGATGCCTGTTGGAGGAACTTTCTCCAGAGAAAAGGCAAATGCAGTGTTCAGCCAGGGGTGTGAGGAACAACATGACCCAGGTCCCCTGAGAGTGTAATTGCAGCAGGTTTTGTGGTTAGCAGTGGAAAAAAGGAAGAAAGGGGGTTTTTTAAAAAGAAAAGGGTTTCAAAGAGTTTTGCAAGTGCTTCAGCATACTGGGCAGTGAGCTTAGCACAGAAGTCAGAACTAGGAGTCTGGATTTCTGGAGGCAAAATGTGAATTCATGGTAAGGCAGGGACTTGTCCCTCAGAACAGGTTAACGTGGTAACACAGGAGCAGTGCCTCCCCTCGGCTGGAGATGGAGCTCCTCAGCAAATCAGCTGCCTCACACAAAAGTACAAGCAGAAACCAGACACAGAGGTGAACTGCCTGAGGGTCTCACATATTTCAAAGCAGAGAAATGTAATGATATCTTAAAGAGGTATAGACAAGCCAAGGAATACCTGTGGCATCTAGAGAACAAGTCTGGTGGGGAGCAGCTGAGGGAGCTGGGGGGGCTCAGCCTGGAGAAAAGGAGGCTCAGGGGGGACCTTCTGGCTCTGCAACCCCCTGACAGGAGGGGGGAGCCGGGGGGGGTCGGGCTCTGCTCCCAGGGAACAAGGGACAGGAGGAGAAGAACTGGCCTCTAGTGACACCAAGGGAGATTTAGATTGGATATTAGGAAAAATTCCTTCACTAAAAGCATTGGAAAATAAGTATTATATATTATTTATGTTATTGTCCTCACTACACAGGGTGACATAGTTTTATCTTAGACAATATTAAATATGAAAGAAGAAAGAAGAAACAGGACAAGAGAACAAATCAGTGCATTAATTACAGAGCTTTAGAAGTTCTGGGCCATGGTCAGACTATCACTGTGACATCCAAAAACTTGCTGCCTCTCACTCCAAGGCTGTTTAATTACACAGATCAGCAGGTGGAAAGGATGGCCACAGATCCTGTTTACGGTAAGGGCAAAGTGTGCAGGAAAAAATAAGTCTTATCATTGCTTTCTAAAGGAGGTCAGCAAACCATGAAGATAGCCAGGCAGATTTGGGATGTGTAATGATATCTGTGCTCAGTTAACAAAACAGCAAATCCAAAGAGAGGTGAGCTGATGGAAGGGCTTTGCCTGGCCTGTGACACGGGGCATTCTCTGCAGATGGAGCCTGTGTTCGGGTCACAGGTTATGAACCAAAGAGGATGAGCAGCACCAGCAGCACATCAGGCTGGAGGGCACCAGCAATTGCTGCCACAGATGTGCCTGTAGGCAAGACAGCACAAGTGCTCAAGGATGCCCAGCACATGGGATTCAGCAGCAGTGGGAATCTCCATGTTCGTTTATTATCCGTGATCCTCCTGTTCAAATGGAGACACATTTTCTCCTGGTTTATTTTTTTTGTGCAAAATGCTTACCTAGCTGAAATTAATTTTGTTGGGAAAAGATTGGGGTGAACTTCCTTAAATAACTCACCCCATCTGCCAACTGCAGAGCCTGAACCTTTGGTACCCAAGAGGACCAAGTGCTGGTATGTGAGAGGCCTCTGTTTTCAGGCCATTTACTGAGCAACACCACTGTGCTCCTGACATCCTACAGAGAGCACCTCACAGGACAGAGGGCACTGCTGCATTGATCCAGGACTGATTCCCAATCTGCAGTTATCCCCATGTCAAATCTGAGTGGCTCCATCCAGCTCATTTGGATTTAGACTGGTAAAAGATATCAAAAAGCAGCAGCTTAATTTCTGCATTTCCTGACTTTTCAGTGCATCTAAAAATTGTAACCTTCTTGTTACTGTAAGGTATGTTTTTATACTTAATATTCAGCTATAAATTGTGATGGATGCCAGACCACCAATCTGGATCCACTAGTCTGCCAAAAGGGAGAGTGGAACAGCATGTTGATGCAAATGCTGCAGTGTCTCCTAAATCCGTGGTGCTTGAAAACATCCAGAATTATTACATGTGGCTCCTTCAAATGTATCCTGGGCTAAATGCTTTTGGGTATTGACTGATTTCATTGAGCCATGTGTGTGAATTCCAGGGACCAGGCCTGGATCTCAAGCTTTTTCTCTGGATTTCTGTTTGTCACTGCTGGCCTTGTTTGGGTCTGGCAGAGCTGCCCCTCCCTTGTACCTCCCGTGAAAGGCACAAGACAGCAGAGAACCACACACAGGCAGCTCCAAATGGCAGCAACACCTTGTGGAAGGTGGCCTTATACAGCATTTCTGGGGCAAGTCCTGGGAGCACTGCGAGAGGATCACTGGGAATAGGATAAGCATGTAGCCTGATTTCAGGCTCTGAGTAACTTTCCTGTTGCACAGTTTCCACTCGCATTTGTCCTTGAGTTTGGTGGAGACAAATAGTCAGGTTTCCCATTTTAGCATTTGTCACAAAACAAAAATGTGAAGCTCTCGAGGACTGAATCTGCAAAGAGCTGCAAACCTCTCATGCTTTTGTCCAGTAGAACATTTCAAGGTTTTCCCCTAACCCTTTCTTTCCTTCTGCCCATTTCAAATGACTGCATCCTTACACTCCTGCTGTAGCACAAACCCACCTGCTGGATCATCCTGTTCATTTAATGGGAGAGGAGTGAAATAGACCCTGCAGGGTGGTCATTTCAGGACCATTTAGAACGTTGGCACAACAAACTGGAGTTTTTGTTTGTTATTTTTTCAATTTTGTTTAATGTTGTGGTACTGTTGTGTTTCTCTGTGCAGTTTCTGCCTCAGCAGAGCTGTCAGCATGCACAGCATTCACTTCCCAACCATTCGAGAGGCTTGATTTTGAAACTGCATGAAGAGGCACTGCCACATGGAGGGCAGGGCTTGCCCATCCCACCTTTTTCCTGCTGTTCACAGGATGCATCCGAGCAGGAAGGAGAAAGTTACTGATGGCTTTGGATGCAGTGATGTGTGAAGGGATGCCACAGTGGGGCATAGCACAGCAGAGAGGACATCTCTGGCAATGCCACCTCCAGAGCAGAGCAGGGCAAGAGAGTGTAGAGTGCTGAAAAACCATTGCTAAATGGAACCAGCAGCCTTTGCTCTCAGAGCTGGGTGATGACAGCAGGAGCTGTTCCCAGGGTGGGTTCCAGACTGCCAGCACTGAGTGATTCCAACGCTCTGTGTTTCCGTGGCTGTCAGTCAGAGCAGGGCCTGCAATAACAGGATGGGTTGTTAGCAAAATGCTTTCAATGTGACCCTAAAGGGAGGGCAATTTTAGCCAGGCTTTTCTGTTTCAATACATCATCTGCCAAGCCCAGTCATTTTAATAAGGTACAGGAGAGTAGCCAAGAAAGCTAAAAAAAAAAAATAAAATAAAAAATATATAAATATATATAAATGTATGTACATATAAATTGTAGGGGGAAGGATGCTTAAAAAGTGTATTCATCAAATATGGCAAGGAAAGTGAGTGTGGTGAGAAGTTTGCAATTTCCCTGCATGCTGAAGATATTAGTTAGTGTTTGAACAGGACAAAGCTGTAATGTCAGCCCTGCCTTAGCACAAGGTGCTGACAGCCTGCATAAGCAAACGTTTCTGTCTCCCATCAGATCTCAGTGTGCTCCTAGGGAATGGCTGCAGGACTCTGGGATGGCACTGCTGTGCTGCCTGCCTGTGAAACACAACCCCCAGCACACAGGGCAGGAGCAGAACCTTCTTCCTTACACTGTGTATTTCCTTCTGACCCAAAGGCTCTGACAGCTCACTCTGAGGAGTGAGGCTCCCCACAAGGCTCCCTGTGCCTGCTGCCCTTGGCTCCCCGTGGTTGGGACATTTGGGTACATCCTTCTGGATGGGAGAAGCTGGGAGTGAGAACCGGTTTAGGAGCTGACCTGGAGCCTTTGGAGTCAACGGCAGAGCTTGTGTTGACTTCCTTTTGTAGGTCTGAAGCTGTAACCCTGCTCTGTTCAGCCACATCATGTCAAGGCACCGATAACACCTCGTGGCCCAGACGTGCCTCCCCAGGGTCCTGTCCCACACTCTGCCCAGAGTCCAGGAGCCTGATTTCAGCTTCAGTCCCTGCCTGAAGGGGGCTGGTCTCCAGAATGGCTTCTGCTGTCCTGAATGAAATGAGGTTTTCAACACAGTCCCAGGAGTTGTATGGCATCCCCAGGTGTGCTCGTGTGCTCCTGGGGGCCATGTGTGTGCTGGCTTATCCAGGGAAATCTCCTGTGGAAAAGCAGTGTCGCAGCCTGTTTATTGAATTTATGTCTCTGAATAAAAGGAAAAAAAAATATTGCTAATTTCATAATATATAGGGGTTTTTCTGCCATTAGCAGCATTTTAGTGCTAATTCTATATCCTCTTCAAGGTATTTCGATGTGCAAGTTGTATTTTATCCTTATTTTGCCAGCTTTACTGAGAGACCCAATAGATAAAACGCTGCACTGAGCACAAAGGGCAGCGTAGCTCATCCAGGCTTGGCTGATTCTCCTGTTAATCCCAGCAACCTATTCCTGTCCCCACAGGTGTCGTTCGCCAGGTGAGGCCCATCGTTGGCCCCTTCCATGCCATCCTGAAGCTGGAGATGAACTACGTGATGGGGGGGGTGGTGTCCCACCGCAACATCGTCAACGTGCACATCTTCGTGTCCGAGTACTGGTTCTGAGGGAGCCCTGCACCCCAGGGCCCGGCCTGCAGCAGTACCACGAGCTACTATGTCATATACTTGTTTGTAAAACCCCATAGTGTCCTTCTGTTTGTTTTATTTTTAAATATTTGGTTTATAGTTTAAGACAAATAGCAAGCTATTGCGTTGGTTAGACGTAGGGCGGAGCGGATTAAGGGAGCCTGATGTAGTTTGTCTGTATAAATAAGTAGTGTGTAAAAATGCTCGGCTGCCTAGTGAGATTTGAAACTTTTCTAAATATTTGGGCAGATCTCAACTATTGCTCCTTGGCCAGATAACCTGAATGACCGAGGCTGTGGAACAAAACAGATGTCAGAGTTCATTGGGATGAATATATGCTGTCTCTGGATGGAAGCAGTTGGGTAAGGATTAATAATTTCACCTCAATATTAATTCCCTTAAAGGATTCACATTGTCAGAGAGCGCTAAATTCTTGGGTTTGGGCCCCCATAGGATAACTCTGAACAGGCTCTTAGACTTGCTAATAATTCCTGAAGAGTTCAGCCTGGATATTTCAGAAGTGCTATTCAGCTGCAGGTACAAGAGGAAGTGCAAAAGAAATCAGAAATAGTAGGAGACTAATAAGCTACTGCACATATTAAAAAAAAAACCCTCCCTTTTTTTGTACTTATTATTTGATTGTAAGATTATGTTTGATTCTAATTAAACAAGCACCTCTCTTTGAAATTACTCTGTCACAAGGATAGGGCATATTGCTTAAATTCCAGTCTCACCTGTACTCAGCAATACATGGGAACTTCAGACCTCTCTCACCTGTCTGTTATAAAGCTCCATGCCTTTCTAAAATTGGTAATAAAATTAGCATGTTGAACTGTACATTTCCTATGCACCAAACCAAGGCATATGTAATAATATAATGAAAATCTCACCAATAAATGAATGTTTAATGTATTTTCTGGGCATCGAAATAACGTATCTTTTTTTATTACAGAACTGAAAAGAAATAGCACCATGTTTCAGTTTGTTATGTTTGTTAAGATATGAGGAAATAAAGAAAGTCAGATGGGAAATACTCTGAAGTATGCCATGGTTTCTGCTTCCCAGGGAAATTGTATGATACAGCTCCTGTAAGAAAATTCATTATATACACATTCTCCACTCAAACCAGTCCTCCTCAGTCATTACTGGCATGGAACAGGTTGCTCAGAGGAGCTGTGGCTGCCCCTGGATCCCTGGAAGTGTCCAAGG
>NW_016690309.1:632888-638286 GCF_001604755.1 Lepidothrix coronata | reverse complement strand
ACAAAGCTCCCCTTTCTCCTCCAAGGAGTTTAACCCACAGGCCAGTAGATTCAGTTGACAGAAGGATTGGAAAATCTGATACACGCAGACAGATGAAGATACATAAAGTAGTTACCTGTAGGCATAAGGATAAGAATACAAACATACTGAGATTTATCCTTGCAAAGGTGGGAATACCAGTATAAACACTGAAGTGCTGGTTTCTGTGCATGATGCAACAATCCATTTCTGAGCCTGGATAATGTGTGGTGCAAACTTACCCATCCGTTCTGCCGGTGAGCACAGGAGCATCTGCCCCTCCCATGGCACGGTGCTGGACAGGCTCAGGTGTCTGAAACCAACTGAGATCTTGCCAAGGCTCCATTACAGCCCCCCTGGACTCTGGCTGCCCCTCCAGAAACGTGTGTCTCTTCCACAGCTCCTCCATCCCCTCTGCCAGCCCGGTGTGGGTATCTCGGCAGCCCAAATCGCCTACTGTGGCATTGCACATCTGTGTTCAGGTACCTGAATTGCTCCCCTCAGGAGCTCTGCTGGAGCCTGTACTCAGGGAGAATTATGGCCAAGTAATAGTGGATTTTTGCCATTGGAAAGACCAACACACTGTGGAAGGAAGAAAAAAATTATAAGAGATTACATAGGGATTGCTGGACTAAAGTGCTCCCAGCTGTGCGCTGGAGCAGGGAGTTGTGTTACTGCTGGCAGGAAAGGCAGTAAATGCCCACTTTGTTAGCTGGGGGAAACCCAATTTGTAAAGTTCAAATCTGCATTCAGACCAGAGTTATTTTGATCAAAGGGGTGAGCACAGCCTGCTGAGAGACAAAAACAATAGCCAGGCTGGGCTGGCAGGGAGGGAGCTGGAGCTTTCAGCCAGCAGCCTCTCCGTTCTGGGAGCACTGAGCACTGGGAGCACTGAGCACTGGGAGCACTGAGCACTGGGAGCACGGCTGTCCAGGAGGGAATCAGGGCTCAGAGCAGCTGAGCTGGGAGAACTGAGGCTCTGGTAGATAAGACACTGGGGTAGATTAGACTGCAGTGTGTTGAGGGAACATCTGTTTTGGGGAACAGCAGGAGGAACAGAAAGAATAAGACAATGTAATGTGCAGAGGATAAGTTTTTTGACAGTGCTGTTGATTATTTGAATTTTTGGATTTCAAATTAAGTTCTCCTTGTCCAACTGCAAGGAGCTGTGTCCTTGCAGGAGGTGCAAGGTGTTTGCATGTCATGGCTAACGCAGAGGAGAAGGGCCACACTTGATTTAAGGTGGTGAACTGCACTGAAGACAGCATTTATGATGTTATGAAAGGAGCATCTGCATTGCTCAGGGTTATTCAAGAACTGTCTTTATTGAATCACTCATCAGGTCAGCAACATGAATTTAACAGCACAAATACCTCCTACTCACCTCTTCATCTCTCTGCATGTTGTATTTCTGTCCCCAAAAAAATAAAAAATAACCGGTCCTGACAACACCAGTGATTTGAAGAAATAAAAATGCTGACAGGACAGAATGGCTCGGCAGCACAGAGCAGTTTGGCACTTTGGGCTGCAGAGGCTACAGAGAGCTCCAAGTGCTGCATTCCCAATGAGGAGAACACCATTGATTTATTTCCTAATTTCACCTGCCTCTCACTGATAGATGGCTGCTTATTTGGATCCCTGAAAAACAGTTCTGCACAATAACATAGGTGCATTGAATGCTCCAAAGGTCAGGCAGCTTGAGCATGGGAAAATATTTGTGAATGAGGCCCAAAAAAACTACTGAAAGAGGTGATTTCTGGCTCAAAGATTAGTCTTCATTTAGAGACTGAGAATTTATTGCTGCCTGAACCAGCATTATCAGCTTTCTGTCAGCAACAATCATCAGGATTTCCTTTCCCAATCAACATGAGCTGTGACCTCATCGCTGCAAAGGTGAAACCCTGACAGGGATTAAAGGCTAATAGAGAGAAATGAGGTAGCAGGGCTGAACAAAGAGGAGATTGTTACACAGCAATGGCCAACTCAGGCAGAATGTTACAGCTGAAACACGAACCACCAAAGGGGGAAAAGAGTATTTCTAAGAAGGGCCTGAGTAATGCTGGGTCTCCCTGTCTTTCAGTGGAGAAGGAAGGCAGACTGCCATCCTTGCCAGCAGGGATTTTTGAAGTGGGATTAGCATAGCCTTGTGGTTTGTCAAGTGTTTAATTGCAATTCTGCAGGGACGCAGCCTGGAAGACACTGGAAACCAATTTAACGATCGTGCCTATCATTATATACACCAAATTGCTCCTGTGCACATACAATATTTAGTAGTCTGAAACAGAGATGCTGAGTCTGGGGGCAAGGCTTAGAACATGAAAAGTGATGAAAGGCAAATACATGTCTGATATTCATCAAAGCAATTTAATCCATGGTGGAAGAGTGAAAAGAGGTAAAAAGGGTTTTTTGTTGATCTGTGAGTTATTAGTTTTTTTCACTCGTCCCCCCAGTTTCTGGAACCAACAAGTGAGGATATTTTTTCTGGGGAGATTCTCTTCTCTTAAAGGTCACTCTTGGCTGCCACAGTGTCTTTTCATCTTAAAACCCACCGCAGACTTGGTTCGAGTCCCAGTGGAACGCAGATGTGTCAGAACTTCTGGTGGGCTCTGGATCAGTGCCTTCAGTCTCCAGCACACCCCTGCTTTTTCCAGCAGAGGTGAACTAGTGCTGTAGTCCAGATCCAGGTGTTTTGGAAGTTCATGGCATGCAGGTTGCTTTCTGCATGTTTCAAATATCTTCAGACCCCCAGTACAGGGTAGCACCTGCTCCTGCTGTGCTGGACTCTCAAAAAGGGACAGGATAATTTGGCCTCCCACTGGAGCACAGAAATCACCCAACTGTGCTGGAGGTACTCAGCACTTTACTGCATGAAGGCTCCTGTCTGCAACTGGAGGATTAGAAAACAAATCCATCTCAAACCTACAAGAATAATATTGAATTCCACGTGGATCAGATGCTGTCACATTTGACACGGTCTACTTTGAGCACGTCCCAGTCTGGCACAAGTATTCCAAGTAAATCTTAAGCAGAAAGCACCAAAGAAAACATTTTGATGGTGATGATAAATATGGATATAAATCAGGGTACTTGCTGGTACTGGGCAGCCTTCAGAAACTATTTAGAATAAAAGTATCTCCAGCCTAACACCTTATAGATCTTTCAGGAGGAATCAATGCATCTTCAAAACCTCCAAGGTGCTTTATTCTTTATATTTTTAGGGATTGATGTCAGCCACAAATACAAGGTTAAGTCCCTCTCTAGTAAAGGAATAACCAGCTCCCAAAAGGTGGAGCTGCAGGAACAGCCTCCAGTGCTTCTGAAGTGTTTGTGAGCTTCTCCAAAACTCAGCCCACAGGGAAGCATTCGGATGCAATGTCTGTATCTGCAGAGGGAAGCCTGACTGAAATTTGGTTCCTAACTCATGCTAAAAACCTGTAGCAGCTTTTGGAGGCTGGGCTGAACTGGGTGGGGTTTGGCACAGCTAAAAGTTTCACTCAAGGGCAGTAAGATTGTATGGAAATCTTAGAGATCTTAGCACTTAGCAATGCTGTGGCTTGAGCTCTATTTTTTTAGAGCTATGAGGCTAAGAAATATGAAGCCTAGTTAGGGAGAGGTATAAAGAGTCCTGTAGCAAACACCAAAGCCTCCCAGCATTGAAAGGCAAGTGGCAGATTTTAGATTTGTTAGACAACAGTTTTCAGAGAGGAAGACAAATACATCAGGCTGAACTGAAGGGGAAATTTGAGTAGGCACAATGTAATTACCTTATCTGGACCCAGGCCAGGAAACCAGCCTGGGATCTTTATTCTCAGTGAAAACTGCGTGGATTTATGCTTGGCAACCTAATTACCATGAATAATTTATTAATTTATGATATCTTTGGGGTTTTATTTAATTTTTAGTGACCAACCACCTGCAAACAAAGTTAACTTCTCTTTTTTTTTTTCTTCATATCTTCAGCTGTGATCAAACAGGATCCATTTCAGTTGCTCCCTCTCTTACAAAGTTCTTGTTTTGTTTAATTTTTTTTATTCATGCTATTTCTGCTTCATGCATGACTGGCTCTCCAGGCACAAGAAAATGAAATAGGTCTCAGCCTACTTAAATACCGGGCTTGAATGTGTTTACCAACACCTGAGAGTGGAGGAGGTAGTTTTGCAGACTTTTACAACATGGGGATGTTTTAAAGAGAAAACAAACAAACATCATCAAAGATGTTGTGTCTTGTTAACACGTGTTTCTCAGGAAGGAACGCTGGAGGTTTCCCACTGGCATGGGGCATAAGGCACCTGTATCTGCCCTGGATCACAGGGTGTGCTGGCACTCCTGTCACAGCTCTCCTACTGAATTAAGACATGCTCCTTCAAGGTCTTCTCCTGGAGTGTTTGAACACCTTTTTATTTGTATTGTAATCCTCTCTGAAGCATGCCAGCTTAGGGGAAGTAGCTGTGCTCTCCACAACAGGACCTATTGAGGGCAGAGATCAGCATTGCCCGGCTACAACAACCAGAGCCCTCCTCATTTCCTCCCCCTGGCTGCAAACACTCTCATCTGGAGAGACCTGGAACTAATTTTTTTTTTTTTCACTGCATATGTTGAAGACAGACTTGGTGTTTGTGTTGGCCCAGGGCCTGACATGGCGTTTGTGAGGATGAACCACAAGCAGGAGTACTCCAGCTGAGCTGGGGCAATGTGCACTACAGCCAGGAACAACCTTCTCCCCCAGCCCTCTGCTCCCACACTGATAAGGCAAGAGGAGAACACCCTCCAGGCTTCTCCTTTGTCACCTCAGCCACAGCCTCCTCTCCCACCTCTCCCCACCCGGGACAGGCACATGAGCCCCCTCCACAGGGCTGGGCACGGGCAGGGCTGCACGGGCAGCTTTTTGGGGCGGCTTCTGCAGGGGTGTGAGGGGAGGAACATGGGAGTGATCATGCAGGAACGGTGCTTTGGCTTTCTTTTCCAGTCATCTGCAAGGCAACACAGCTGAGCTTTCATGGAGGAGAAGATAATGTGCCCCTTGTAACTGAGTGTGTTCCCAACCAGAACACAGAGGAGAGGCTGCTCCACGCACACAGAGTTCATCTCCTCTTACAGCCGTCTGAATTTATGGTAAAATGCCTGGGTTTGCCCATAGCATGAGCACAGCACAAATTACACCAGGAGCTTTTCCCATATGAAGGAACAGCAATATTCTGGGTCTCAGTTTCCAGAATTTTCACTGATGTCCCTCAGCAAAGGTAGAACCATAAAACGGTGAATCCTGTCTGATTTAGCCATCCTTGTCTGAGGGGAATCCTGTCTGATTTAGCCATCCTTGTTTGAGGGGAATCCTGTCTGATTTAGCCATCCTTGTTTGAGGGGAATCCTGTCTGATTTA
>NW_016690309.1:586878-629470 GCF_001604755.1 Lepidothrix coronata | reverse complement strand
AGAATTTAAGGAGTGTTTCTTCCCAGGATTGTTTTTGGAGGCTCCTATTTGCTGTATGCTATTTGTGTCTCTTCTGTCTGGACACGTAAGGGACAGTGAGTTTGTAAGCAGCTCCCTTTGCTGGGCTGAAGGACGTGGGTGCCAAGAACCCCCCTGGCTTCTGCAGCCGTGCTGATGGTCCGACCAAACACCCCTTTTCTTGCAAATCCCGCCTCTTTTAGACAATCCTGCCACTTCCAGGCACAGAGGGCAGCCTGCTGCTGGGGGCAAGGGGTTTCCCTGCAAAGCCATCCCACCGGGACACTTGTCTCAGGGCATCCCAGTGGCAGTGCAGGTGTGCAGGAGAGATGGGCACAGCGGCTGCAGGGCTGAGGCTCAGCACGGGAGGAGCGGGAACTCTGCCCACCTTTCCCGGGGAGCTCCCAGCCCCAGGAGGGTGCCACAGCACACCGCTGCTGACAGTTCCCCGAGCAGATTCCTTCCATGGGTAATTAGCCTTCACGGAGCATGAATGGACTAGTTTTCTATCGGGAGGCTGAATTTTAGCTGACAAATTAGACAGATTCCCCGAGGCCAGAGTTATGCGGCTTTGCCAGTCTCACTAAAAATGTGATTTATAACAGATTCCTCGGCAGAGGCACTCCTTGCTTCAGGAATGAAGGTGCACGCCGGGCTCAGACTGTGTCTAACATGATGGTCTTACAAAGCTTTGCCTTCTGCTGGAAAAAACTGACTCTGTTACCTGCTTTTGATTTATCAAGTGACTCCACATTTGTCCCGCTGAATGTGACAGTGCTGAGTCCTGGGTAACAAAAATGATGGGCGAGGAGAAAGGGGAAGAGAGAAGTCAGATCCCAGTTCCAGTTCCTGCCAACCGAGGCTCCACCTCTGACCCACCACTGGGTTTTCTCCTGGTTTCCCCAGTCCGGTGAAACCACTATTTGTGTTCTGTGAATATCAGCACTTGCTCAGACCAGAAAGCAGGCTCGCCCTTCCCCAGCAGTGTCCTGAACATGTCTGTGTTTGCAGGGCACTAATAGTTAATATTTTAATTATTAATGTATAGCAGTAGCTGCATGCTGTGTTCCTGAGGCACACCCAGGCTGGTGAGTTCTGGGGGGGGCTGAGGGGACCCACGGAGCTCAGATCTGGCAGGAGGGTGACGTGTGGCACACAGAGGGGACACAGGGCTGGTTGTGCTTGGAGGAGTTTGGGGCTTTAGGAGGACATTGCCCAGGTGAACAGATGGACACCCCCCTCCTTCAAAATCTGCTTCTGTATCCAGGGGAGCTGGGATATTTATAGCTCCAAAGCACTCTTAGTTATTAAAGAGTGTGGGATTTTTAAATTTAGAAGCCTGTCATATAAATACAAATAATGACTTCTGCAGAGGCTGAATCTCATAATCAGCAAATGCAGGAAGAAAGTATATAATTTCATTTATATTTGTAGCTGATTAAGATATTGAAGATGTTGGTTTAAAAAAATTAATAATCTATCACTTTAGTCTATTGACATGACCTTGTGGGAAAAAGTCATATAAAACAGAAATGGATAAAAGTTTCCTTCAAATACATAATTAGATGATTTTTTTGGCCAGACTTTACATACTGGTTTAAAAGAAATATAATTTTCTTTTTTTCAGGTCCACAGGTATGACAGGAAGGTTTCATCAGATATTTCTTCAGTGCGTTAAGGTTATGAAATTAAAAGGCAATAAAATATCCCCATATCCACGAATCTTCTGAAACCTTCTAGAGGTATTATTTTAATAGCAATATTTCTTCCTTTTTTTTAAAGTTTAGTTTGCATGTGTCTTTCAAAGGAATATTAAGCTGGTATAGGACAACCCTAAAAAAATGAGTTATGACATTTTTAACTAGAACTTAATGAGCTTTGTAGGGTTATATTAAAACGAATGCTCACAATTTCCAACACCCTTTTCTCACAAGCATTTAAACTTTTCTTACAGCTGCAAAAATCAACAGAGACTTAAAGAAAGGGATTCTAAAAAAATGAAATTTAACCCTTTATTTCTCAGATCTGTATCTGTCAGCCTAACAACTGGGTATATTTTGTCCTTAGAGACAATGTGGTGACTTCTAGTTACCAATAGCATCTTCCCAAATATTATTTCCTAAGGTGACATAAGACTGGCTTTCAGAGATGCTGCAAAAGCAAAGGTTGTAGGTATTTGTTTCTTGACATGAAGATACCAATCTCAGGCCCGTTGCACTCATCCTACAAAGCTTATCTGCTGAACAAGTATTGTAGGTGCAGAAAACCTTCGAAAGTCTTGGGTTATAGTGATTCAGAGTCCTTGTGACTATCCTGAGTCGGAAGGGACCCATCTCCCGTGTATTTAGTGCACGATAAAGACGAGTAGATCAACTCACTATTTTATATTTCACAAACGGGATTAATAAATGCAATGAACTCCACACCTGCAGCGGATAAATGGCCCCTGCAGCCGGATGGTGTCAGGCTGAGTTCTGCTGCCCACTCTTTCGCCTCCACTAGATGTCAGGCTGCTGACAGTGCTGGAGGGGTTTAATCCCTGTGGCACAGTGAGGAGCACGGTCAGGATCACAGCTACAATTCTCCACTTCCAATCACCAGCAGTAACTCAAAATAGGAGATACCCTGAGTCACTATATTGGTTTTTCTTGTCCTTCACTCTTTTGAGCTCTAGTCTTCTCCCTTCAGCAAATTTCTCAGCATTGACAAGGTCCAGCACTGCCGATAAATGGGAGCAGGGCTGAGTAACACGGGATTCCCTGGGAGCATTTCCCTTTGCTCCTCCATTCCAAAGGGGCCAGGCTTGACACATCTATTAGGGAAGAATACATAACTCGTGAGTTCCTCGAAAATATTCAAGCACATGCCTTCTTACTCCCCGACAGCAACGAGGTGGTGAGGAGCTTTTTGGCTGTTTCTGCTTCCTCGTGGGGATATTTATTTTTATTTTCTGGGAAGAACATGTAATTTCAAAAAGTAATCCCATCTCTCAAATGGTATCTTTATAAGACCTCTCAAGGAAGCAGGCTGGACAGCAGGTGGATTAAATTTCCCAAGCAACAGAAGCAGGATAATATTTTCAGGCCTGTATGAAGGATTTGGGGGGATTTTGCTCACAGTGGCTGTTGCAGCCCGAAAAAGTAAGTGTCCCATGTGCAGCTCTGCAAATGTGATGCAGTTGCAGCAGGTTTTATGTGCATGGGGGGACTGACTCCACACTGTGTGGAAAAGCAGTGAGTCTGCTCCAACTCCCTGTCCTGTGGCCCAGAGTGGCTCCAGGGATGCACAAAAGCCTGGTGAGCTCAGCAGAGAGCACAGGGTTGATTTATGCACACTGGCTTAATAGCAAGCTTTTGGATGCTCAGTTGTCTGGGCTGCTGAAGTCCAGAAAAAACTGTAGCTGCTATCAAAACACAGGAAAAGCCAAGATTTTCACGTGAGAGATGAGATCTGATTGTATTTGTATGGGAAATCCATATTATATAGTACAACTCTCAAATTTAGCACTGCTCATGGGAGTCTAGGACTTAAAATAACACTGGATAGTGAAAAGGGTCACAAGAGGAGACTAGTAAAGGCACACTGTCACCTTCACAGTCCTCCTTTCCCACAAAACCTTAAACAAGATGCTTGGAACTTATTTCAAATATCCTGTCTAGGCAGCATGATCCCTTTCCATAAGCCCACTGCTTGCTGCCACCTCCCCACATCCATCTTTTTTCCTTTAGTCCCATGATTGGTGTCCAGAGCAGCCTGCCTTGTGGAGAGGGATGTCCTTCCTGGCTTTGTGTATGGACCATCCCTGTCCTTTCCTACAGAAATTAAACTCTGGTAGCCAAATTTTTTTTCCCTCTAGCAGTGTTAAACCATATATTAGTGTCAATCACAGAATCATGGAATGATTTGGATTCCACGCCCCTGCCTTGGGCAGGGACACCTTCCACTGGCCCAGGCTGCATCCATAACAAAGGGGTGACACATACACACCCCAGCATCAAATGCAACTGCTCTTCTATGGCCCTCAGACACACGTGCAACATCTCATCTGAAGCCAAATAATCTCTGGAGTTGGCTTTGGACTGCAATAGCTATTCTTGGGTTTAAGACAGTCTGCAGTATCCATTTCATATGGATTCTTCATTGCTACTGAAAGCATCCAAAAAACTTAAAAGCTGGTTTCAACCTCTGGTGGTTGAAAAGATGGTGCTACCTCCTCTCAGATCTGCTCTTCCACATCTTAATCCAGGTGTTCAGAATTCCTGAAAAAGGGCTGTGTTTTGCCCAGTGTAAGCCTGAAGCTGAGGACTGGTATGAGGGTAGGGGCTCACTGCTCAACAACAAAGGCTAATCAAAAGCATTTCTCCAAGTGCATCAACCAATTTCACTGGATCATATTAAATACTATAACAAAAATAAAAGCATTTGGTCTACAGCTTCAAAGCTCTGTGGCCCAAGTCATACTTAATTTAACACAGACCCCAAATAAGAGTCGGAAAACTAATATTTATGCCGGAAATAGAACATGCAGTGGGATTTGCTCTTTACTGTAAAGTAACTTTTTCCAGAGCCCAAATTTTATCTTTTGCTGGAAGTTGCCCCTAGTAAATGCCAATATATACGTGGTGATGATGAGTGGCCATGTCTTAGCATTTGAGATGGGAAGGATTCACAGCCTTTGACCTGCTTCGCTTCCTGCAGAGCTAGCATTTGCTCTGTCTTCCAGAGTCTCCACTGGGATGGATCTTTCTCTGTGTCCAGATTCAAACACCACTGCCTCAAGAGTCTGGTCTACCTTTTAATTTGATGGAGAATTCTTAAAAATAAATTCTGCATAATTTTATTTTCAGATGGAATAATTTGCTCTAGGTGGATTTTTTTTCCCCTTCTTGCAGTCCTCTAAGTCTCTGCTAAGAAAAATAAATGTTATTTAGACTGTAAGCTCTTTGGGGGGAAAGCTGGATTTTTAAGTGATCTGCCTGTGTTCACAGAACCGGACAGATCAGATGAGCTCGAAGTACAACACCTATGAGTAATAGTGTTTGGCCACAATTAAGCCTTTTTATCCCTGAGAGGCTTGATTCCTTCCCCCCCCCCATGTATATAAGTTAACTTTTCATACTCATGTTTAGAACAAGCTGGAAAACATATATTACACATTGAAAATGTAACTTTTTTGTTGTTGCTGCTGGTTAATATTTTAACACTTAAAAACAATTAATGTCATAGAATCACAAGAATGGATTGGGTGGGAAGAGAGCTTAAAGATCACAGAATTACAGAACAGGCCGAGTTGGAAGGGAGCCCGCAGCAGCATCGAGTCCAGCTCCTCGTTTAGTCCCACCCATGGGCGGGGACACCTTTAGACACTAAGCGAGATGTAATTATTCGCGTAATTTATGCATTTTTAGATGTGCCTCAGCGTTCGCTCAGAGGCCATTTTGCCGCCGGAACCGCGCGTGTCACCTCCCACCCGGCGGGGCGGCACCGCCGCCATCGCCCCTCACCGCGGGGGCGGGGCGGGGCCTTGCAGGGGCGGGGCGGGGCCGGGCCGTGTCGGGGGCGGAGCGGGGCCGGAGCGGGGCCGGAGCGGGGTCGGGCCGTGTCGTGTCGTGTCGGGGGCGGAGCGGGGCCGTCCCGTGGCGATGGCGGCGGCCGGAGCAGTGTCGCTGTGCTCGGCCCGCCTGGAGAGCGTGCGGGCGCTGTCGGGGCAGCTCCGGGAGGCGCGGCGCAGGTAGCGGGGGGGACGCGGCGGCGCCGGCAGAGGGTCCCCGGCCCGGCCCGGCCCTGCGCGCAGCCGGGAAAGGGGCGCTCGGTGCCCGCTGAACCCTCGGCCGCGGAACACCCGCACAGCCCCGGCTGCCCCCGGGCCGGGCCGAGCGCTCGCACGGCCTGCTCCGACCGCCGGCTCCTGTCCGGGGCGGGCGGGGCCGGAACGGGTCCGCTCCGTGCGATGGCCCAGCACGTGGTGTAGGCTGACAGGAAGGAAACTGCAGCGGACTGAGCGTTTTGCCATTTCAGAACAGTGCCCGTGTCTAAGAACTCCCAGCTCACGGTTCTGCTCGATGGAGGAAACACTCCTGTGTGTTTGGGGCTCCTCGGCCAGAAACGCGTGTCCCGGGATGCGTTTCCCACGGGGACGCGGTGCCCCAGCCACGGAGCAGTGTTTTGGCACGTCAGGAAGTGGCAGGAGCTACACCACTTCTTGCGACTTGGAAGGTTCAGGTCCCACGAATATATTTTCTTATGTCCTGAAACAAAACCAAATTCCAAACCTTCTTTCTGGTGATGTAAGCTCCACTGTTTTCTTCATGGCTGAAGGCCAGCTCTGTTTTTGGTGTTTGTTGTGCCACTTTGGTATTTCCCCCCCAGTATTGCACCACTGCAAAATGTAGTTACTCCCCCTGCCCCTCCATAACCCTCTGTGATGCTGTGGTGGGTTTTTTAATGTTTTAATGTAGATGGAGAATGTGTGAGTGTGTTGCTCTTGATCAACTCTGAGGCTGCAGAATGAAATACACACTCCCTGGGGATCTGAAATCTAATGTTGTAGTAATTTAGGGATATTAATGTACGCTAGTTTGTGTTTTCCAGCACAAGTGCTCTCCCTTCTGTGTAAGTTTCCTCCACACCCTGACAGCCCTCAATGCTGGGTGCACTGTGCTGTCAGTAAGATGTAGACAAACATAGCAGTGTCACTGTTGGAGCAAAAGGTTTCTCACAAGGGACTTAGAAAATGTGAACAGTGAGTAAAGACTAAGAGAGTGAGTTTTGTTCAGTCCAGGAAAGAAAACACGACAGCAGCAGAGGTGGGAGATGCTGTCTCCAGACATGTCAAAGGGATTACAGATAGGATGTGCGTGGACATGATGGAGTTGGCAGTGTTTGGTTAATGTTGGACTCGATCTTAAGGGTCTTTTCCAACCTCAGTGATTCTGTGGTTTTATTTATGGATGTGATCACTTATGAAAGAGGAGGTAGAATTTCTAATTCTGTGTTTAGACATTTGAGTGAGCAGCAGAACACAGGTAATACTGTACAATATACAAGTGTTTGATCAAGAAGGTCTTAAATTCTTCTTCAGGGAGAGTTTTCTGTGTGAGCATTTTATTTAATGCTACTTTACATTTGATCTCATTTCACTTTCTTCTGTTTGATCTCGAGTACACAACAAGTCTCTTTAAGGTTCAGGGAGGCTACACCTGGATTTCCTCTGCTGACCCTGGTCAGAAGGTTTGGATGAGCAAATTGGTTGAACTTCCTTTAGCAGTGCCATGAACTCAGGTGTGGCTCCTCTTCACCAGCAGGTGAATCAGAGTTAGCAATGTGTGTCATGTGTTTAACTCATCTCCATTCAAGTTGATGATCCTTGTGGGTGCCTTCCAACTCAGGATGTTCATGATTCTGTGATCTAATGTGGGACACCTGAACTGTGTTAATAAATTAGAGCATCTTCTCCTAAAGCAACATGCAATGTCATGTATAAACAAGGCAACCCTGTGCACTGGGGAGACTTTTTCCTTTTCCATAAGATTCTAAAGAGCTGTTGAAAAGTCATGGGGAATTCTAAGGGAACAAAACTCTCCTACAGCCCCTTTTCTGAAAAGGCTGGTGGGAGGATTGATGTATTTTGCTCTTCCTACTTGAAAGACTTTGTGTACTGTGCATAGTTAAAGACTGTTGCAGAAACGTCTTTGGGTTTACAGTGGGAAGTGTCATTGCCAGAGGCTCTTTGGCAGCAGGGCATTTTTCCTCTTTTTCACTGCAAATTTATTTGTTTCAGAGAAGTGGCAGAAGAAAGTGTATTTCGAGACCTCCTGGAAATCCTGACCAGTGCCTCCCGTGCCATTGAGCAGAGCTGCAGGGACCCCTGTGGGCTGGCAGAGGTGGACACCTGCCTGCTGCTCGTGGCTGAGTGCTTCAGGTGCCTGAGGAATGCCTGTGTGCAGTGTGCCAGGAACCAGCACCTCCTGAGGTACAGTCAGCAGCTGCTTTAGCCCACGAAAAATTATCACCACCTGATGTTTGTGTGCTTTCATACAGAGATTATTGTTTTACTCTGCTGTGTTGGTTGATTTATTAACTGGCATTTTTTGATTGATACCATCACTTGAAATCAAATATGCAAGAAACAAAAATAGCTGAGCTATTTGTAGGTCAGAGTTTGGGGCCCTGCTGAATAATGGAACAACCATCTGGGTCCTTAATACAAGTTGATGATGCAAATGCTATAAGCCTGTTGGAAGCCTGACTGTATAAATACCCATTTTTTTCTCTTTCTTCAGTTTTTTGGAAAACATAATGAATGAGTAAATAGTCATAATTATCAGTTACAGAAGTAGTATGTCTTTTAAGGTACATTTAGATCTGTCTGGCCCTCACGGCAAAGGACAGCATGTAGAACTTGTGCATATTAACCCTGATACATGCCCAGGCAAACTGATATTAATGGAGGAAAAGTCAATCTGGCTCCTTAAGTTATTTAGTCTCTCTTATTTTTGCCTGTGTCTCTTGCAGCATTGAGGGGATGCCTGGGACACAACGAGCTGTAGTCAGTGAAAACCTGGTTGTCTGGCTGCTGTTTTTTAAAAGCCCAACAGAACAGCAACACTCTCCCTGCCCCAATCCTGCCCAAGAACCTCAAACCAACTGACCAAAAAAAAAAAAACCCAAAGGTCTGTTACAAGTTTCTTGTGGGTCACAAAGACTTACTGTGGAGTACAGTCTGCAAATTTGGCTTCTTGGGACTTGTCACATTTGATTTATTGAACTAAATGTAATTTTGCCCTGGGACCAAGTCGTAGCTTCTGTGCTGGGGCAGAGTTTTGTTAATGCCACAAAAGTTGCAACTCAGACCATTGTGAGATGGCACCTATGATTTTCCTCCTCACTGGAGGAAGGATATATGGTTACTTGACCTCCTCTGCTTCCCTCTGAGAGTTGTGTAAGGTTCCCTTGGAGCTGGCCCCCTTGGTTTTTGATGGTGTCACAAACTGCTTTGCTGGCATTGAAAATCCTCCAAGTTTATTACAGAGTAATGTACGTGACTCTTTCCCTGGATGCTTTTACACAAGTAAAGCTGTTCAAATTACAGGAATAATTTGCTAATTTTTAACATCTGATTAGAAGAATAGCAAAAAGAGAGGAAAGGGTACTTAGCTCTGAAGGTACTGTGTCCAGAATTGTTAGAATGCAGGCTGATGCTGTAAGCCCCTTTGATTTGCTTCTGATGGCAATAATGTGGCTGCTGATAGGCAATAAAGTAGGAGAAACTGGTTTTTATTTTGGAGATCCTGAAGAGGCTAAAGGTTTGCTGTTAACTTTGGTGAAAAGCCTTTTAATTTTACTCAAGTGTATTTCATATCGAGCAAATTATTATTATTTTTTTCTCAATTTAATAATAGGAACTTGGGTCTCATCTCTACATCTGTCCATTTGATCAAATTGCTTCATGGAATGCAAGTCAAAGAAGAATTGTTATTGCCTGGTAAGGCCTGGGATTTTGTTAAAGGCATAGCCTGCACTATATTTTTTTTGTATGGGAGGTGCAATGTCCCTTTACTGATGTGTTTGTTTGATAAAGGTGAATTGTTTCTTTAGTTGTAGTTAAGAATCAGGGGGGAGTCTCTCTTACATTGCTTGAAAAAAATCTTGGCCTCATGTCTAGTCCAGTTGTATTTTCCATTAACTGTTCCCTGTAGATTGTTAAAGATATGTGGAAACTCTGAAATGAACCAGGATATCTGGATTGCAAAAATGAAAAGCTCCTGTAGTAGCTCCCTTCAAAACATGTTCTGCCATTTTACTGTCTTTTTATTCCATGTGCAAACATAGTGAAATGATTTTTTTTTCTTTTGATGATACTTGAAATAACTTGTCTGATTCCAGGAAGCAGATTGAGGCTGTGACTTTTTAAAAATGATTTTTAAATTTTCCTTTGTGCACAGTGCTTGCTGGCCAGTCAGGATGGTACCTGCCAAGAATTAGGTGCTGATTTGAGTAGTGTTCATGTTTCCTTAGTGGGTGAATTTTTTCTTTCTATGCAGTGAAGGGAAAATGTGACTCCAGGGCCCTTCCTCCCTAGTGG
Source organism: Lepidothrix coronata (assembly GCF_001604755.1). Classification (NCBI taxonomy): domain Eukaryota; kingdom Metazoa; phylum Chordata; class Aves; order Passeriformes; family Pipridae; genus Lepidothrix; species Lepidothrix coronata. The sequence continues at coordinate 619,368 of NW_016690309.1, read as the reverse complement.
TAGTTATTGCTACTGATTTCTCCCAGACTCATTTCACTGGATTAAGGCATTTTCAGAGAGTGATGAGGAACATTTGGTTTGTCTCTCTACTTTCATTTCTTTTCATTCCCATTCCTTGGATGAGGTTTTCCCTGAGTTCCTGCTGCTGCTTTTGTATCATTGTGTGGAATCAAGTGAAACAACTGTCCTAAGTACCTGCCCCTCAAACACCTTTGTGAAGCTGGGGGGAGCAGTGAGGTCCAGAACGCTGGGCTTTCTTTTGCTGCTCAGTTTGGCTCAAAACGAAGCCTTCCAGGCACGTGAGGGTTTGTGCTTAAGCCAAGGTCACTCCTGCACCCGTTGCTGCCAGGGAAGGAGCAGTGGTGCCAGCATGGCCCTTCAGTGTGGGAGGGCCAGAACTGTAAGCCCTGTGGGTGACAAAAAGAGGGCTTGCTCGGGGGCCAGGAAGGGAGGAACTGATGGCACCCAGGAGTGACTTTCAAGCCATGTCACAGGGAGGACTGGGAACCCCTCTGTGGACCAGTGAGATAAAAGCAAAAGTGTTGGGAGCTGAAATGCTGCTTTTGTCCAGCCTGACACTGTCCCTGCTGGGGCCTTGGACAGCAGAGGGTTCCCAAAGCTGTCCTGGGGAGGTGGGCTCAGAGGGGCTGCCCAGCAGCTGCAGGAGAGGGAGGAGGATGTGCCCCTTTTTGGGTACAGACGTGGCCTGAGGTTTCCCCCATAGTCTCATTGCTGCTGTCCCCTCCTTTGTCCCCTCCTTGCTGGACTGTCACACGTGTGTGCTGGTCTCTGCTCTGGGGGCTGAAGAACCAGCAGGGAATCTTGCTGAGAAAAAAAAGGAGGGATGGAACCCAGTAATTTGGTTTTCTGCTTCAGGTTCCTTCTCCTAACCACAGGCTGGTGTACCATCTGTTTGTCACCATGGACACAAGGGTGGCATTGACCAGACAGTTTCTAACAGTGTTTCAGTCAGAGTTGTTATGGGACTGTTACTCCAGGTAGCCATTCAGCAAACACGTTGGAGTTGGAACTAAAGTTTGCTGTATTGACCCAGGATAGGTGGCTCATCTGATACTGTTGGGGAACCTCAGTGAAGAGCATGGCTTATGTATTCCCTGTGTGTCAGCACAACAGCACAAAAATTCTAGACAAGCAAGTGTAGCTAATTCCTTGCTGAGTGATCTGATGAACTTTGTTCTAAGTGGAAATGAAGCTGGTGCCTGGAGCAGCAGCTCCTGCTGCAGGGGGTACCTGGGAAGGGAACAGTTCAATTTGTCTGTGGATTATCAGTCGTGGTGTCAGAAGCGAAGCAAATCGCTCAATTGGGCTTGGATAGCACTGCTGAAACAAAAGAAACCCATGAAATCAGTAAATGGGACTGGGTTTATTAACTGTAATTCTGCTTCGTGATTCCCCTCATGTTTCATGTAGGGAATCAGGTCATGGGGCTAGAGCAGCATGTGTATTTTGTTCTAGCAGATAATTAGGTGTAAAGTGGAATATTTCAAGGTGTTCACTTGGTGTCCTGTTTCCTCCCTCAGATGGCTGCTTGGATTGGGTGATCCCTCTTGGTGCCTGTTTATATCCTTAGGTTTTTTAAAGTACCTTCATGTTGCTTCCACAGCAACAAAATAAAAGGAGAAAGAGGCAATGCTGTATTGCAGAGTGAACAGCACTAAATAGTGTTTCAGACCATGTTCCTGTGAAAAATTCCTGGAGAAAATCATTGTAGGCTGAGTAAATTTGAGGTTCCAGCATTATTGTATTTATGAAGATGAGATTGAAAATTCTTCCTGCAGACTGAACAATTGGTTTAACCTGATCTGTGGTATGTTTGCACTCTTATCCACTGGTAAGTCTGAGCGGTGGGGTAATTTTTGTAGGAAAGTTCAGTGTAGTACAATTTGAAATGGGTAAAACCAGAAATGAAATAAAGTATATATTCTGTGGCCACTACTGTGACCAGTGTGGTGGTTCTAAGGGAGAGGATGTGATCAAAGCAGCCAAAAAGGAGGTGGTGTGCTAAGTAGTGTGACTAAAAACTGTTGCTAATAGTTATTCAATTAAATCCAGAATCCTTTGCATCTTCTCTGCTAGGAGAAATACTTTAAAAATATTTTATCTTAGGCCTAGGTTTTATATACATGGTTAATTGGGCTCCTTACTTCAGTATATTTACTGAAACAACTCTACTGTGAGTTTTCAGCATATATCTTTCTTTTTTCTTTTTTTAATGGTACCAAAAAAAAAAAAATCCTGTGTACTTGTAATGTAGTTGTCCCAGCCAGCTGTGAACAAAGCTTTTGTTTTGAGTGCATGATAAGGCAGTGGGCCAGAAAACTTGAAGGTGAGTTGGAATGCCTGTCCTGAAATAGCTCTTTAAGGCTTCAGATACGTTTAAAAATAGTTAATTCTTACATATGGCATATAAGGGTTGTCCAATCCCACCTGCAAGCCAGCTGTCCCTGTAATAATATTCTCCTTTCTTTTCCATACTTATATTAAAAAAAAAACCCCAGCATTTTTAGGCCTTTCCTGTGAGGTGTTGCTGCAGTTAACTGTTTGTCCCCACTCCTTCTCCCAGCTTACTTCCCAGTTAGTCTAGGTTGCATTCCACAGCCTCGTGTCTCTTCTCATAATTGCTTACAGTACATAGCAGGAATCTGTCTGGAGCAATTTTTTTACTACTTGGAGGAGGGAGTTGCACAGTGAAGCCAGCAGCTAGGTGAGTGCAGAGAGTTCAGAGAATCATGGAATGATTAGGGTTGGAACAGCCCTCCCAGCCCATGGATCCCCCCTGTGCCCAATGCCCCCCTTGTCCCCAGCCCAGAGCACTGAGTGCCACAGCCAGGCCTTCCTGGGACACCTCCAGGGCTGGGCACTCTAAACCTCCCTGGGCAGCCCCTGCCAAGGCCTCACCACCCTTTCCAGGAGGAAATTCCTCCTGATGTCCCACCTGATCTCCCCTGGCACAGCCTGAGGCTGTTTCCTCTCATCTTGTCCCTTTTTCCCTGGGAGCAGAGATACTCAATTTTTTACTTTAAGTTGTAGGGGAAAATTGAACTCTCTGCAGAATATAGATTTAGTGGAATTTTCACATTAATTCTTTTAATTAAAAAAAGAAAAGTCTCATCATAACAACCTTTTTTTTTTTTCCTGCTCTGGGTACAAAAGCAAAAAGCACTTGCCAGAGGAGCAGCTGATGAAGCTGCCAGATGAACTTTATCTGAACTTAAAGCAGACCCACATCTCTTAAGAGCTAAGAAGTAGTTCAGTATGTTTGGGATTGCAGCAGACATAGGAAATATCCTTGTCAGAAGCCCAAGTAGAAAATCTCCTTCACTTCATTGCATGTGTCTTGTGGGGTTAGGTTTGTTTCTTTTTTCCTTTTTGCTATGGCAAATCCTAAGCTTTCCAGCAGAACTTTGGGAAGGTACATTAAGGTTTGTCAAGATGATGGATCTTTAAATTCTAGTGTGAGAGAACTGGATTTAGGATTCATCTCTGAAATCTGGAAAAAAAAAAAGAAAAGATAGTTGCAAGCAAAGGCATATGTGTTTTGCAGCAAGCTTACATTCTATAGGCATGTCCCATTTGATCCTCTCATTTATTCCCACTCCAGCTTGGACAGGAGGAGCTTTAATCTTTTTGTTTGTAAATAGATCTTCTCAAACCTTTCACCGCCTCAAAATACTGCCGATGCTGAAGAATGTGCCTTGAATTCCAACGTAATTGCTTAAAAACGATTCATCTGCCAAAATACTTTTCTGCCCTCTCGTATGAAAAGGCACTGAGTGCCTGATGGCTGCCCTGCCTGAGACAATTTGTTGTGCTAGTTCTCTGAATGAGGTGATTGTCCTCTCTGAGCAGAACTGAGCTCTCAGTGTGTGCCTGGGAGGTGCTCTGAGCGTGGCTCCAGCATTCCAAACTTCCAGGCTCCTGGGGATGCAGAGCTTGTGTTAAATCAAGTAGCACAGGTGTTGGTGTTGTGCTGTGCTGATGCCGTGGCCCTGAAGTTTTTGGGAGTTTTAAGCAATCAGGGTAAGCTGCCTCAAAATGTGTTATAATGGGGGAATCCCAGAATCATTAGGTTGGAAAAGCACTCCCAGGTCATGGATCCCCCCTGTGCCCCATCCCCACCTCGTCCCCCAGCCCAGAGCACTGAGTGCCATGTCCAGTCCTTCCTGGGACACCTCCAGGGATGGGCACTCCAAACCTCCCTGGGCAGCCCCTGCCAAGGCCTGACCACGCTTTCCATGAGGAAATTCCTCCTGATGTCCAACCTGAGCCTCCCCTGGCACAGCTGGAGGCCGTTCCCTCTCCTCCTGTCCCTTGTTCCCTGGGAGCAGAGCCCGACCCCCCCCGGCTCCCCCCTCCTGTCAGGGGGTTGCAGAGCCAGAAGGTCCCCCCTGAGCCTCCTTTGCTCCAGGCTGAGCCCCCCCAGCTCCCTCAGCCCCTCCTGCTGCTCCAGCCCCTTCCCACCTCTGTTCCCTTCCCTGCACACGCTCCAGCCCCTCCGTGTCTTTAATGAGAGGCCCAGAACTGGACACAGCTCTCAAGGTGCCTCTGCAGTGCCAGCACAGGGCACAATCCCTGCCCTGCTCCTGCTGGACACACCGTGGCTGATGCAGAATTTTTTGATGCAGAATGTGACCAGCCTGTGTTCATGGCACGGGCACTGCTGGGGATCTCAGCCAAAATCCGTGCCCAGGTGTGCTGGCAGTTAGAGCAAGGTTTGGGGTGTTCACTGCTCTGAATGCTACAAAGCCCAGGAACTTTGGCTAAATGGTAGTGGATAATAAGCTGGAATCCTTAAACAGGAATTTGACTTTGCTTCCAATGTTCTGCAAAGTGTTCAGGTGTAGTTAAACAGCTACAGATACTCTCTTCAGAACAGAACTTAAAGCATTCCTTTAAAAGCAGTGCTGAAAGATGACCCCGTGTAAATTTTTTAATACTGTGCTTATTATAGTAACTTGAGCATTTTCTGGTAGGATGTTCAGCAACGTGAATATCAGGTGTCTAACACCTGTTCCTGCTTCCTTTCTTGAGGGAGGATGTGTGGGAAAATATGGAATATCTGGTTTTAAACATTTTTCAAGGACTGCAAATGTCATGTTCTTACAAGGGAGCTATAGAAAATGTGTCTTGCTTTGAGCCTTTTTTCCTCCCACCTTTTTTCCCTGCCCTTTTTCCCCTGCCCTTTTTTTTCCTCCCTCATGCCTTTTTCCTCCCACCTCTTTTCCCACCTTTTTTTCCTTACCTTTTTTTCCTCTTGCCTTTTTCTTCACGCCTTTTTTCCTCCTTACCTTTTGTCCTCCTGCCTTTTTTCCTGTCTCCCTTTTCCCCCCTTTTTTCCCTCTCCTCCTTTTTTAGCTCTTCTCTTTTTTTTCTCTCTCCTTTCCTGCTGCCTCTTTTCTCTCTGCCCACCAGGAGCATTAGTAATCCCTTGGGAATCCCTTGTGTTTAGCCTCGGTCTGTGGTGTTTAAATGCTCTGGCTGGTTTGATCAGCTCTCATGCATATTTTTGTTTTAGTTAATGAAAACCCAGTTACCCCAGACCTTGGTACTTATGGGTTGCTCCTTGTCTAGGAAGCAAATGCCTTGGGAAGTACATTTTAGTCTATCAGTGCAGAACTGATTAACCTTGGAATTCAAAGCTCTGTCCAAATAAAAATATCACTCCTTTATAGACATTAAAAATAAAAAAATAGCACGGGGTTGTGTGTGTGCTTCAGCAGTAAGATCTAAGGGACCTAGGCCTATATATAGGTTCCAGAGATTACATTTCTTGCAAAAGCCAGATGGGATGGAAGCATTTCATCTTTGATGAAGTAACAAGACCTCTCCTGAGGTCTGCAGGCGAACATCCCAGGGTTGAGCAAAGAAGGATACTTGATTTCTTTATAAGCTTTTGAAGGTGAAGACATGCTGTGTTTCAAAAGCCACTGAACTGTAAGCTGTAGGAGTTCATGTAGCACCAGAAAATCACGTTGAAGTTTCGTTATGAGAGATCCCTGAAAATGGATGGGAAGAGGAGATAAGATTCTCAGCAGCTCCACTGGGTACCTTCTCCCTTCTAAGAAGTTGTTAATTCAAAGTCATTGTCCAAGATTTACAGAAAAGGAGATGTTTAATCAAATGTTTTTGTTTTGCTCAATAAGAATCTGAGTAAAACAGTGTTGAATTGTTATATTTGCAAAAGTATTCCTGAAAGCAAAAATGGATGAATACCAGTGAAGTGGTTGCAATGATTTCTACTTCTTTAAGAGGGGCTGGGAGAAATAAAGCTTCGGTTCTGTCATGGCTCAGTGAGACAAACCAGAAGATGTTTCTTTGCTCTGACCTTTTCCCAGTTCTGCCCTGAACTACTGGCAGATTGGAATTGCTGTGGAAAACTGAGACTGGCTAACTTGGAAGGTACAGAAGGGCAGGGAAAGGAGGGGGTCTCAAACCTGCCAAACCAGGCTGAACTGCTTTTCCTGTATTGTTTCTTAAATGGGCAGCCACGTGTCCCTAACCCTTTACTGTTCCTTGTCAATATTTATCTGTTTATTTGTTTTCTTCCCCTAGAAGGTAGTGGCAACAGCAGCACTCTTACTTTTGGTCCCCTTAAAAAGACTACCTTCCTACCAGTAGGAAAATGAGCTAGAAGTAAATACTTGGACCTTTTCGGAGTGCATTGGAGTGGTACCTTGGCAGAATGAGTTAGATGGAAATTCTGGATATTTAAGGCTTAATTAGTTTGAAAATCTGAGCATTTATGGCTTATCTACTAACATTAGAGTCTAACTATTTTCCCCCCCTTTTTGATACTTTTGTGTGTACCTTATCCTTTGAAATGCCTGGTCATTCAGCAATGTATTTTAAATGAACAGGAAGGAGAAACAGAGTGGTCAGTTATGGAACCTGAATGTTCTTTATATGAATGCCAATATCGACCAAAGGAGTCACTCTCTTATCTTTTGTGCTTGTCTTTTATGTATTGTCCAGTAACTTTCATTCTCCTATTTTATTCTTTAAAAAAATTGCATTTCACTGTCTCTGCTTTTTGTAGTACTTTAATCCTGTTGCACTGAATGGTTACATTTCCAAATCACCACTAGTGATATAAAAAATAAATTATTGTAAAGCATGCCTGGAAGGTGTGATGGAACACACTTTGTAGATTTTGACTGGACAGACATCATAGCAGAGCAAATATTCAGAGCTCACCCAATGCATTTGGGAAACCATTCCTGAGATTTATTGTCTGTGGGCTGGGCTCTGTAGCTCTCTGAACACGTGTCTTCACACAAGCTTTGTTATATGGATTTGGAGAAGGTGTAACTTCTGAATTTTGTCCTGGAGACTCTTATACACAATGGCTACTAAATTTAAACCAACAGGATTAAGGAAGGAAAGGTCATCCTTCCTCTCTTCCCACATCAGTGCCTCCTATATTTATCTCTGGAGGAGAAGGCATACTGTTTGTTGGGGATCGTGTCTGTTATTGTTTTGTTTCTGAGGGTCTACTGTAAATTCTTGTGCTGCAGGTTTTTTGGTATGAGTCACATTAGGTGCTGATTTATGTGGAATGAGTGAGTGGTTATAAAGCTTGAATCACTTTACCTGTCATAGAGGCCGATCATGAACTGTTCATGGGTGACATTTGTCAGTTTAGGTTCATACTGGCTTTTCTTTTGAGGGAGGGGAGGTGGGAGAGGGCAGTTCCCAGATGGACCCACAGTGTGTGGGGTTGATTCCCAAACAGCAGCGTGAAAGGAGCATGCCTCAGCTGCTTGGCAATAAAGAGGGTTTAAACATCTGCACTTCCATTTATTTTTTTGTGTTTGGGGTTTCCTTTTGCTTACTGCTAGCATAATTAAAACTACTTGTGTATTACAGCTTAAAGAGACCAGATGCTAATTTAAACAGACTTTTTTTAGCCATAGGAATAAGGGACATAGGAATAAGAGTTGCCAGTTTCCTATGTGTGATCTTTGCTTTGTCTGTTAGACTTTTTGTATGGGGGATTGGTGCCAACACTTTGCTGCCACTGTTAAAGTAAAAACTATAATTACATTGTCAAAATAATATTTATAGTATTTTCGGGGAATAATTGTGGGAGTGTGACGAATATATTATACTCATCAAACTTTTATGTAAACATAAGCATGAGTTTTTTATTTGAGTTATTGGTGTTGTTTTTGGCTTTTGTGTTTTTCCAATCTGTAAAAATAATATTGGGATTTTCATGGTCTCTGTAGCATTTGCAGAGTGTGTGCCCTAACAATCAGTTGATACACTATCTGGTAGGAGTAAACTGCTAGTTGCACTTGTATTGGGATTTTGGTTTCATGTTTCCATAGCTTAAGAAAATCCTCTGTTTTTTTGAGTTTTGCAATCCCCTAATTACTATAGCTCAGAGCATTTTACTACTTTTACCAGACAGGAAGGTTTTAAGTAATTGGTTTGTTCTTTTGTGCCATTAGGGGTTGTTCAGTTGGGGTGAGGTTTTTTTGTTCCTTTGTTTAGCTCTTTTTGTTTTAATGTATTGGTTTCTTTAGACAAGTCTGAGCTCCCCTTAAAAGTGAGTGTGAGCAGCAGCCAGCAAGGTCTCTGGTAGGAGGGGAGCAGCAGGATTTGTGGCCGCGGGCAGTTCCCCTGGCTGGTTCCTGGTGCAGGCGGGATTGGGGCTGGGCAGGGGGAGGTACCCGGGGCACAGATGCTCCAGTCCTGCCCTGCTCTGCACTTCTAAATGTACAACTGCCCTCTCTCTCTGCTGGGTTTTGGTGGATACTGCCACAGCTTTTTTTGAACTGTTTTCAGAACACCTAGGAAAAGGGTTACGGCCCTAGGGGGGAGAGTGGGGCTTCCAACTTCCAGCAGGGCTTGGATCATCATTGCACAGGCTCTGGTGTGGAAATACAGTAAACTCTGGTTTGCTGTGTTTTATCCTTTATTAGTCTCTCTCATTTTAAAACCCTTTCCTAGATCTAAATGTCTTGTGTTTGAATTCTGTGGTTCTTGGTAGTGGTTTTTTCCTTCTGTGGGCTCGATCCTCTGCCCGAGTCCTGTTGTTTCTGCAGTGACTGACTGATTTAGGATCATAGAATCACAGAATGGCCTGGGCTGGAAGAGACCTTGAAGTTCATCGACTTCCAACCCTCTGCCATGGGCAGGGGCACCTTCCACTAGCCCAGGTTGCTCCAAGCCCTGTCCAACCTGGCCTTGGACACTTCCAGGGACGGGGCAGCCACAGCTTCTCTGGGCAACCTGTGCCAGGGCCTCCCCACCCTCACAGGGGAGAATTTCTTCCTAATATCTAATCTAAACCTACTCTGTCAGCTTGAAGCCCTTCTCCTTGTCCTGTCCCTCTCCATTCAAGCTGTGCTGAGCTGAATTATTTCATTTACTGTGGACTGTGAGTATAAAAATGTTTTATTTCAGCACCTTGTTGAGCTACAGTTTGAACTACAGACCAGATCTTGCCTGATGATGTTCACCTGCCAGGTACTGATGGCATGGATGGCACTGGGAGCAAACTTTGAAACAGTGACTAGAGAGCTGCTGCTTTCTAGCAGTTTGGTGTTGTGCTGATGATCCAAGGTGTCCTTCTCGTGGCACTCACTGATTGCTGTACTGGAAGGCAGAGGCAGTGGTGTGTCATTGTCAGTGTGAAGCATTTTGCTCCTTCTAGGACAGAGACTAACCTGAGGAAATATCCCTAAGGCAGCACAATTAGCAGGCCAGTGGGCTGCCCTGTGGGCTCCCTGCTCTCCTTGCTGGTACAGCTTTTAGACAGTGTGTAGAGCTGGTTTGGTTTTTTTCCTGCTCCTGCAATTTGGAGGCTTTCTAGTACAGCCTGCCAAGATGTTGCTGATTTATGCCACATGCATAGTGGTTTTCTAATGTGGACTGATATCCACTTGGAGCACAAAGGAAATAGGAGTTTGCTGATGTCTATTTAATTAGAATGGTTTCTGGTTACTTTGGTTGAGGCTTGAAATGAACAGTAATGCATATATTTCTGTGGATCTTTAAATACAGTGTTCTGTAAACCCTTCCCTTCCTTCCTTGTTCTTTACTGTCCCCTACCCTACCAGCAAATAATGTCAGCAAGAGTGATAATGAGGCAGGTTTCTGATCTACATAAATATATGTGAATCAAACCTTGCAGAAATATCTGTAGATTTGATATGGTTGCCATGTTTTCTCCAGCAGGGGCATCAGGATCTCAAGATAAAGGTGGGAAAAATGGGGCAAACCAACCTTTTAATTGCAGAGAACTTAGTAAAGACAGAACGTCCTAAATACAATGCAGGGAGAAGGAGCTGAACTGTTTTCATATGTACTGAGAGGACATACCCCTTCTAAAGAGCCTTCCACCAAGGCCCAAGGGTGCTGTAGTTCTTCCTCCAGGGAAAGTGAAGATGGAAGGGGATGGAAAAAAGCTGGAGGAAGATCTAGGCAGAGAGAACAATGGGAGGCATCTGCTTGTCTTTGGATAAACTGTTGCCTGTTGGGATAAAAATCCAAGGGGTTATAATTGTGTAGAAGTTCACCATGGCATTCTCTGAACCCTTTGATTATGATTGCCAAGGCACAACTTCCAGAGTCTCCAGTTACAGGAGCATCATTCCAGTGGGAAAAGGGAGCTGTGTGACTGTGGCTTTCCAGACACGAGCTACAAGATTTATTTCCCATTCTGCAGCATCCTTTTTTGCTACCAGCTTTGGGCTTGGAGAGAAATGCCTTGTGCCTGTCATTACCTTCTTGGTGATAATTTTAGGGAATACTGCCAAGTTACATGATTTTTACCAAGAGACATCAAGTTCTTTCCCTTTCTTCCATCCTCTGGACAATACAGCACGTGTGATACAAAAGGGACCACAATATGGTAATGGGAAGAGGCAAACTGCCTTTATTGGTATCAAAAATAAATAAAAATAAATGGTAATGCCCAAAAAGGTTGATGCTAAAATTGTTGCTGTATATTAATGTGGATATGCAACTGAAAATATTAAATGTAAGTATACTTGTCATTTTCTGTCCTTGCAAAAGGACCATGGTCCATCTATGAGGCAGATGCAGAATATAAATGCTACAAGGGAGGGGGGGAAGTCTGATACCCTTTCCACAGACTTACAGAAAGAGATCCTTTAGCTTTCTGAGGGAAAGTATAAACACTTAGGTGGAAATTTGGGGTTAAATGGAACAACATCCACAGTATGCCATCAAAAATAATTGGAGAAATTTGCTCATAATCTTGGTTAGTATTTTACGTGTTAATAATTTCCTTTTTTCATTTTTTTTTCAGGCCTGTACAAGGTCTCATGTAGGAGTGTGTCATAGGGTCAGACACCACGAGTAATGCATAGTGGGTGGCCAGTCCTTCTTGTTATTTTTCTTGGTTTCCTGGCATGGTTTAAGCCCAGGTTGAGACTCCCCAGTACTTCAAACTTGCTGATTTTGCTACAACAGGGTCTTTCTTTAAAGAGACATTGTCTGTTAGATTTAGGCTCAGCTTTTAGGCTGATTCCAGAACAAGATTTTACATGCTAATGTGTGCAGGAAGCTTATAAATGCAGTTCCAGGTCTGCAAACACTTAGACGTGTTTTACTTCACATAGGAAACTAATCCCAGGCATGTGTTTCTGCTGCTTGTGGGGATGTAACACGAGTCCCATTTCATATGCCTTTAGATTTTAGTAGATAATTTATTAAAGAAATGAGCACACTTATGTTTACTTTCTAAAAATGAAATGATGCAATTAAAATACCAGGAGCTAAAGAAAATGGTCCTGTTACTGTATTTAATAAGCCTTGCTAATGCTGTTTGAATCAGAGTCACTGTGAACCTCATGTCCTCAGTGGTCTGTCAAACTGACTCTTTTCCTTCCTAGGAAATGCAGAAATAAATTTTTTTGGGTCTCCCATTGTGAGACTTCATTAGAACTTGATTTGCATCAGAGGCTAATTTGATGTGTGCTCTGATGGTTTCTTCCAGCTCTCTTCTGCTTCATCTGTAACTGCACATTCCTGATAGCACAGTGGGGATTTCACTGGCCTTGGAGTCAAATGCTCCTGTTCAGTCAGAACACCGTGTTGATACTCTGCCTAGACGTTTGTCTTGCAAGAACAGAGGGGTTGTCCAGTCAGTGCACGGAATGTTCTGGTAATATTAGAGTTGGCACTTCTGGAGGGAAAGAAAAAAAAAATTAAGAGTCCGACTTTGTTTTGGAGGTGGAGGGGTTGAGGATTGGGAGCAGAAACTTATTAAACACAACATTGCTGGTATTCCACAGATGGTAAAAGTGGGTTCCTCGTCTGCACTGCAGCAAGTGCAGGAAGATCAAGGCGGAAATCACGTCGGTAGCTAGACGTTCATTTTATTTACAGAAATAAAATACTGAGCACTGCTTTAATAACGTTAAATGACAGAGCCCATATATGTATTGGACATTCAATTTGAGTAGTCTAGACAGACTGTTTTCCAAGGAAAATACATTTTCATCAGTATTTGTGGTATGATTCATGGTGGTGAAGAGGCAAATAACTCTTTTTATGACTGGAAGTTGCTTTAACTCGCAGCCACAAGGAAACAAGTCAATGACCGGATGATAGTGGTGGAAACTCACATTTTGTAGTAATAGAGGTCTACACCTTCTGCTGAGCTGGAGGTTTTATTTTCCCAGGGGTGGCAGTGTATCACAGAGCATTCTGCCATTGTTTACAAACAACCAGAGGTGCTCTGGAGGGCAGAGTGGGATGTGCTCCAGGTCCTTGTAAGCCTCAGTGCCTGCCCAGTGCAGAGGGGGCACTGCAGCTCTGCCCTTCCTGAATGTTAGTGCTTAGCAGAGCATTAAATGAGAGATGCAGGTTTGCAGGCCTTATGTTGCAGTCTGACCTGTAGGTTTGCAGGCCTTATGTTGCAGTCTGACCACCGATGCTGTACAGCTTTGGTTGGATTTGTTTTATATCTCTGTTTGTTTTATAATTGCGGTAAAGGCCAAGGATCACAGCTATCACTGTGCTGTCTGCCCCAAATAAAAAGAATGGAAATCTCTTAGGCCTGTTTTAAGCCTCTGCAGCTGCTGTCAAAGTGTTCCAAGGTGATCGGTGAGCAAGTTCAAGGGCTGCTGTTCCAGCCATGTGGAGCAGAAGGAAACAGTGTATTGTATTTCAAAATCCTAGTGCTTAAACTCTTTGTCCTAAGAACTTCAGGGATTAACTTTTTATCTTATACAAAATCGGATTCTGCAAATGACACTGTGTGAAATGATGTCTTTGTGAGGAGAAGGACACAGGTCAGGCCTGTGGAGATTCATGGAGCGGGTCCAGCAGAGGCTGGAGATGATTAAGGGACTGGAGCAGCTCTGGGAGCAGGAAAGGCTGAGGGAGCTGGGGCTGTTCAGCCTCCAGAGCAGAGCCTGAGAGGGGCCCTCCCCAGGGTGTGTCAGGGGCTGCAGGGAGGGGGCAGAGGAGGGACCAGGCTCTGCTGGGGGGGCCCAGCAATGGCACAGGAGGAACGGGCAGGAACTGATGCCCAGGAAGTTCCACCTGGGCCTGAGGAAGAACTTCTTTGCTGGGCAGTGACCCAGCCCTGAACAGAGAGCAGAGAGGGTGTGGAGTCTCCTCCCTGGGGATATTCCAGGACCCTCTGGACACAATCCTGTGCCATGTGCTCTGGGATGGCCCTGCTGGGCAGGGAGGTGGGAACAGATGAGCCACTGTGGTCCCTTCCAGCCTGACCCATCCTGTGATTGTGTCCTTCAGACCTTATAATATTATTGTTAAATGATACAATTTCAATCTAATAATTAAATGAGAAGCATGCACTAGAGCTGTTTCAGTTGTTGTGTCATCATAAGGGACTGCAGGGAACAGGGGGAGGTGTGATGCTGAAGGTACTGACCTGCTGGAGTGCATTTAAACCATCCTCCTGCAGGGCCTCTGAGGATCAGCTACCTCACCTTTTGCATGGGTGGCCTGGAGCAACTCTGAAGATCAGTTTACATGTAGACAAGCATTTAGGTACCAAAATTCATTACTAAAGAGTCAGTGTTTCCACTTATACCCCTTGCCCTGTTGTACAAAGAGGTTGTTTCTGCAGAACCTAGAGAAGTGTCCATAACCCATGGCAGGCTGGTTGAGAGGGCAAGGTGCATTCTGTGTGTTTGCATTTGCCAAAGAACACCCTTCTTTTGCAGCAACCATTGAAGTCCCACTGAGGGCGAAAATCTCTTCAGCTCTAGGGTCCATCTGCTATCAGAAGTTACATCTTAGTACATGTAATTTCCCAGTGGTTGACCATCAGGTTAAAAATAGTCCTGGTGACCACACACAGAGTAACCTTTTTTCAGTTAAAATGTAGCTGTGCCGATAGCTACAAGATTGTTTAAGTTGGTGTTTGATAATTGTTTTTAACTTCATAAAGATGTGTGCGTTTTCATGGGAAAAGTGAAGTAGGCTTGCCCTTTTATTTTCTTTTTCTTTCTTTTCCTTTTTCCTCCCTTTTTCAGAAAGCACATTGAGCAGATGGAAAAATGGAAGGTTGTCTTCATCAGCTTCTAGATTTTCTTGCTTTTGCTCTAACAGCATGGAAAGGCCATGGAAGGAAATGGCCTTAAGTTGTGCCAGGGGACGTTTAGGTTTGGTATCAGGGAAAACCTCTTCGTGGAAAGAGTTGTCAAGCATTGGAAAGGGCTTCCAGAGAAGTGGTGGAGTCACCATCCTTGGAAGTGTTCAGAAAACATGTGGGTGTGGCACTTGAGGACATGGTGTAGTAATGAAACATGATGGTGCTGGGTTGATGGCTGGACTTGATGATCTTCAAGGTCTTTTCCAAGCTTAGTGATTTCAGGATTCTATGATTTTATGGCGATGAAGTTTTTGCAGAGGAGAAAAGCAGTGTCTGTACAGTAAGAATGGTAACTTTAAAAGATCTGTGGTGTTTTTTCCCTAGTCTGTAGTAGTTTTTGGACAGACTAATCTCTAATGACCAGAGTGTAATTCATAGCTGGAAAAGGTCAAGCAAATTCCAGGGAAAGATTGGGTATAATCAGCCAACCTCTTGTATCTGTGGGAGGCCTTTCTCCTCACAGTGTAGGTAAGGAATTCCCCAAGGGAAGCAATACCCTGTTCCTAGGATTTGCTGCCTTTTTGGTTTTCTTTTTCCCATAAAGTGTCCTCTGGTGTGCCTGTGCTTGTCCCTCAGCAAACTCCTGAGTCAGCAGGGTGGGAAGCAGATGGGCAGGAAAAGCAACAGGGACAAGCAAGAAATAATGAAACACTGCAGATGTGCAGGGAGAGAACGGGCATCATCACAACTAGAGGGGAACAGGATTCAAATGCATTATGGAGAAGACATACATATTTTGGGCTTAAACACATATATATACATGGAAGGACAAGTTACTATTCCCTAAGCCCCAGTGACCTCATTTTTGACTTGCTTTCTTGTTGTTCCCAAGGGAACGTATGCCCAGACTTCTGTAGGAAATCTGGCTGCCAGCTGGCACAACATCCTTCCAAGAGACCTAATTTTAGATTTACAGAACCTGGCAATATCAGCCACCTCCATCTGTAATAGGCTGATATTTGTAATAGCTCTTAAACTGAGTTTAAACATTTAATTTGAAGTTTCTTTGCCAGCCTGTTAACAAGGCCCAGGCTATTGAGCGCTGTCAATAGGGCTAGCAAAAGTGTTTTAATTTTGTGAGGTCTGTGGGTTCATGTTTTTCTTTTTTGTGAATTTAGACCTTTTGGCTGCTCTAGGATATTAAACTGTGTGGTGAAATACCATCTTCCCATATTTAAATCTGTATTGAGAAGAGGCTAGAATAAATCCTTTGTAGTAAGAGCAGAAATCTGCCATATTAAATTCAGTGTTAAAACTGGAGGCAAAGTAACTTGGAGTGCTGGCTTTGATTTTTCTGGGATAGAAATTAGCAAGTATTGAGCACATCATCATATTCTTTAATGACTTGACCAGCTAAGCAGAATGGGATGTGAATAGCAAGGAACTGTCAAATAGTTTTTGTCATCCCTAGTTGCCAGTGTTTAATACACAAACAAGTCCTGTGTATAGTTCTAAAATACTTTGTAAAATTATTTGCATTAGAAGAGAAAATGCCAATATTTATGTACAGTAGCAGTGAAATACTGCACCTGAAGCTTTGTGGAGATGGTTCTGCACTGTGTGTCTGTAATATTGAAATGTCGTTTATATGAAATGTATTAGTGTTGTTTTGAATTCCTGTTAATATTATTTTCTGGGTTTTTTTCAGCTCTTCGTTGTAGTCTCCAGTTTCTTGGAAACATTGCAGCAGGAAATGGAGACTCCCAGAATAGCCTTTGGAAGTGTGCTTTCCCAGATCTCTTCTTGTAAGCATGGAGGCGGGTCTTCTCCTGGTGTCATTTCTGTGGTTGTGTTCAAATCTCTTGCACATGATGGCTGTGCCCTTTGCACCATGAAACTCTGAAAAATAACTTTGGTGAGGAGGGGATGGTTGAGACCATATCCTGTAGATGTTTTTTGTTAGCCAACCGCAAGGGTCAGGGCCTTTCGAAACCTGCTTGTTCCACACTAACCGTAAATTGATTTAATTTGGTGGAAACTGGAAGAAAACTCTATTTTGAATGAGGAGCTTCAGCCATGAGCTGTATTTCAGATGTGTTTTCAAGCAGTTACACTCATTTCCAAGAAGGCAGCGTTTTCTTTTTTCACCGCTGTGCAGACCTTTCAGTATTGCTGGATCATGCAGAATCTACAAAGGTCCATTAATCTTTGTGTCTTCCAATCCTTTTGTCCCCCTCCTGAGCTCACCAGCATATCTGGAGGTTTCGTCATGTTTGTGTAATGAAATATTTAATAAACTATCCTGTGCAGACACATGGCAACATAGTTGATGTGTTTGCCCAGACTTTTCATAGTGAGCTGGTGACAAAGGCTTGAGAATTGTTCTGAGTGGGTTTTAGAAGCTGTTTGTCAGCACTGGGTGTAGAAAGACCTTATGAAACAGTTTATTATTGTTTCCCCGAGTTTCTAGCTCTTCAGTTAGTTCTAATTTCCCATGAATATTTTTAAGTTTCCTGTTAAGTTTGATCTTCAGCTGGGACTTGGGGTGAATTCTGTCCCTCTTAGGCAGAGACCAGCTCGTGGTTGTCTGTAAGAGCAGCTCAGTGAGCTCGGTGCCCCTGGCCTGTTTTTCCAGGCTCCTGTTAAGGAGCTGTTCCCTCCCCGTTTTCCCTGGCAGGACGTGCCTGACGTACAGCGACAGGAAGGTTGTTGCCTATTGCTGCATGGTCCTGTTCACCTGCCTGGCCCCGGGGAAGGTGGGAGAGCTGCTGTATCCCGGGAACTTGGCTGTGGCTCTGCATGTGCTGAGAGTCTACAGGGAGCAGCTGGAGTCCGAGTGGTCGTATGTATCTTTAGAGTTGGCTTTTCCTGGAGTAAATCTGTGTTAAAATGTCTGTCTGTGACACTGCTGGGTGGTAAATGCAGATCTGTTTAGCAATTAGCCACTTAGTACAGAGGAAATTCTCATGATGGTTTCAATGGCTGTTTTGATTGTTGCTAAAATAAGGCTACATATTTTTTTGTGGATATGTAACAGAATTTTCAAATCATGGTCTGTTTTTCTTTTTTTTAATGTAACAGGGTTCTAACTAATTTATATTTGTGTGCTGGTCTGTGGAGGTTTTTTAAAGTTAGCACATACAAGGAAGACTTGTATGAGTAATGCTTAGGAGTGCCACACAAAACCTGGGGGGTTTCTTTTTTTTTCTTGGTTAACAAATCTGTTGCCTAGTGCAACGTGCCATCATTTTTATACCAAAACAGAAGAAGTTTTGTTTGTGAATCTTTATTTTCATACTTTAAGGCACCTAATCAGTGGTTTTATTCTACTGAGCTTTTGTGGGTTTTTTTGCTAATGGCCATTCTTGTAAATATTGTTGTCAGTTATGCATTTGATAAATGTTCTGCCCTGCACAGCAAGGATACACAGTCAGCTTATTGTGTGATGTATTCCAAGGGGAAAAAAAATGGTTTGTATGTTTTTGTAGCATTCTTTTGAAGGTCATGTTTAAATTTAGAATTTAATTAGGAAGAATTGTGGGGGTTTTACTAGTTGTTTGGAAAATCTCTAAAGGGAGTTAAGATGATTGAATGAAAATCAAATGTCATTTAATAGTTTGCTTTTGTACTGAAAAAATGACTTTAAATTTGTTTGTGGCTGGGCTTTTTTTTGACAAGGTCAATTTGCTTAGGACATAAATAGTTCTCAGAAAGCAAACTGTAAATTTCAGGGTCAGGTGACAAGACTTCTGTTGGAGAAGTGGCAAACTAAGTCTAGTTTTGTCATTTGCAATAACAGAAAGGTTGGTTTCCAGATAATTATCTTGATAATCCTTAATTTTCTTTATGTATTGATGGGCTGGAATGTGTTTTGACTGAGATATGAAAGCTGTGGTGGTAAATTTATGTTTTGAAGGTAATTGCAGAATAAATGCAGCACCAAAATGAATGCTGAGGGATCCAGTTCCCTAATCTCTCCAGTCTTAAGTGCATTCTGTGGATGTTGTGATGAAAATGTCTTACCTCCACTGTGGATGTTTGAGGTGGGTGGGAGACTCTCTTCAGGGTTGTCTTCAAGTTAAAAAGGGGTAAACTTGTATACAAGATAGAAGACCCTGATGAAGGAAAAGAGAGGAGTGGAGAGGGTAACCCTGGCCCTGCCATAGGGCATTTGCAGAAAGTTTGCCCTCTGATTCCTGTCAGAATGCTCAGTTCCTCGTATGGGGAAAAGCACTGGAATTTCTTCCAGCCCTAAAGAAAATAATACATTTGGTTTTCTTTCCTAGCACTTTATTGGCTTGTAAAGTCTCAGAGCTCATTATCAGGTTTTCCAAATGAAAGAAAAAGTGATGAGTTTGTAGTATGTTTCTTGGCAGTTTGTGCAGTCTGAATTATAAATGGAAATCTTTCAGGAATGTTGGCACTGCAGCACAGGTCAGGTGCATTCACAAGTGCAAAATCTAACCCAAAAAGTGCATTGCACCACTGTAATACCAAACACTGAGCAGGTGTTCAAACAGCATTGCCTTGAAAGGGAAAGAGATAATTCCTTGCTCTAAAGGGGCTGATTTTTCTGAATCTTACTAGTTCTAGAGCCTTTCTGTGATTCATCTTATACCTGTTCCCCCCATTTCTTCGCCTTCATTTGTTCTTCTCATACTGCATTTGTTTTATCTCCCTTTCAGGGGCAGCTAATGATCTATTCCTTCCAGCTTTCTCTGCTCATGATCAGTTCTGGGATTAGCATTCCCTCTAAAATGCTTCCTTGTACATGGGAAGTTTTAAAACCTCTTACTTGTGTTGTTTCCACCCTCTTGAGATGTTTTTTTTCCCCCTTTTCTTTTAGTGTTACTTAGTCCCCAGAAGCAGCAGATCTGTCTCTTCAACTGTGATCTTTTGGCTCTGTTTCCTCCACCACTCTCTTCGTCTTACATTTCTATTCAAAGGGATGAGCAGTTTTTCCAAGGCCTTATGTGACAGTACTTGATTTTCTCTGTATCTTCCATCTTCCCAATGTGTCTCTGATGATACATGGATTTAATTCTGAGCTTCTGACAAGCTGAGTTGAACATAGGGAGTCACAGGATGGTTTGGGTGGGAAGGCACTGTGATGCTTATCCAGTCCCACCCCCTGCCCTGGGCAGGACACCTTCCACCAGCCCAGGTTGCTCCAAGTCCCATCCAACCTGGCCTTGGACACTTCCAGGGCTGGGGCAGCCACAGCTTCTCTGGGCAACCTGTGCCAGGGCCTCCCCACCCTCACAGGGAAGAATTTCTTCCTCATATCCAATCTAAACCTGTTCTCTGTCAGTTTGAAGCCATTCCCCTCATCCTGTCACTGCAGTTCCTGATGAACAGTCCCTCTCCAGCTTCCCTGTAGGGTCCCTTCAGATCCTGGAAGGTGCTGTGAGGTCTCCACTCAACCTCCTCTCCAGGCTGAATGGTCTCAGCTCTCCCAGCCTGTCTCCATAGGGGAGCTGCTCCAGTCCCCTTATCAACTCTGTGGCTTCCTCTGGACTTGCTCCAACAGTTAAATGTGTTAATGTTTAAATATCTTAAACACATAAGCAAACATCCTTACTCCAGAAGGTAATTCCCTTTTCCAGTGCTGCTTGCTTTCAGCAGCTGCTGCCTACAAAATGCTGTCAGGGAGTTGGACACGACCTTTCTTTAGGAAACAAAGCTGGAACACGCTGTTCAGTAGCTGAAATGTGTTCCCTACTCCCTCTGTTTCTGTGGGATTTCTACGAGGCCTGGAGAGCCCTCTGTAACCAACTCCCTCCTTCCTCCCAAGGTGCAGTGTGCTGAAAAGGTTTGCCAAGCTCTGCCCCTTTATTTGATTTTTCAGTGGAAGCTGTTTCTTAAATATATAAAGAGCTATGCCTTAGGCTCTGGGAAATCATGGAGCCTTTAAAAGGTACTTTTTCTGTGTTTCCCTAGACATCCACTTCCACTCCTCTGGGGTTTGTGTTAATCAGCAGCAACACAGTGTGTTGCACAGTTTAGAAGGTGCTGTATTTAGAACAGAAATCGTCATGTGAGATCTATTTTAGAATATTGGACCTGCAAACATATGTGTTTTGTAAAATAATTAGGAAAAAATGGTACCAAATTACATTATAATTTATCCTAACCAAGACCAATGTGTATTCTAAAAGCTGTTTATTTTAGAAATACTTTGGTGCCTCCATTAGAGATGAGAGTATACCTTGTGTCATCAGTTTTTCCAAGTGTGTGCATAGGGCAGTGTAGCTAATAAGGAAAGGAAAATCAGGTTGTATTTTTGATTCCTGAAGAGCAAGGAAGAAAAATCCTCCATTTTAAAGTAAGAGGCATAATGTGCCTTTTGGCTTCCCGAAGAGCGATATTAAGAGTGTGGTCAGCTGTTTGGCATGGGAAGGAAGATTTGTTTCTTCTGTTGGGCAGTTTAGGATGTCCCCCAACCCCTCCTTCTCCTCTCCAGAAAGTAATTCCTTTTTTAATTCCAGGAAAGTCGGAGTTCTGTTGCAGGTTCCAAGTTCAACTGTGGTTTTAAATAGTACTGACAATTGGGAAAAGTTTCCTTAATTGTAGAGATCTGAGCAGCTTCTACATTCTATTTGCAGTAGCAGTGAATTGGCACAGATCTCCTCAATCTTTCAAAGCCCAGCCTCACACATTTCATTATCTTGTCACCTCTTTCTTCTCGTTGCATTGTGGAGAGAGGGGAGCAGGAAGTGCTTTTAGCACAAAGTGCTGTTGGCTATTGCTCATCATCTTACAGTTTTTTCCTTGGTAGCTCTTCAGAAAAAAAATGTTCCAACTGCACATATGAGTGAAAATAAATCTCTTTTCAGTGCCTTTCAGAGGTAGGTATCAAATTGAGTGGGAGTGCCTTCTGTATCAGAGAACTATTGCACATAATCTGAACTTGGCCCTCTAGACCTGAGGGGTGACTTGGTGGATGGACACTGTCGTGGCCTGCAGACAGGATGATTCCATTCTGGGAATGCCTCTGGAAGATGGAAGGATGTTCAGTGCTGTGCTTGGAGCACAGCCCACAGGAGAGGAGTACTGTGACTTGGGGTTCAACCCTATTCTTCTCTTGAGTGAGAAGTGCTGGTGTTGGAGTGGGGTGAATTACCTTCTTTACAGAGGTGTTATGACAAGGCATGTTCCATTTGTTAGTAAATAACTTCATACTTGTAATTGTTGGGTTTAAAATGTTTTTGATAGGGGGCTTTTCTTGCACAAGTGTGAAACATCCTTCTGCTTCTAAAATATGTTCTGGTTCCCAACAATTCCTCATGAGGCACGTTGCTTTTTAAGCATCTAAAAAGGCTGACGATAACGCTCTGAAAGGTTAGCTGTCTGAATTTTCTACCTTTTTTCTTCAAAATTTGGATGATTTGTTACATTTGTCTGTTAAATTACAGTAAAAAGATAGCTACTTAGTTCTTACTAAATATTTTGGATAGTGGCATTATTGTAGGGTGATGAAAAATGCTTTTGGTTTTGAGATTGAAAGAGAAAGTTGCTGATCAAGTAGAGAATTGCCGTGGCTTGTTCTTGGTACTTTGAAGACATTTGTTGGGGTTTTCTTCCTCATTTTCTGAGACTGAGGAGCCTGTTCTCTAAACTTGCTAATGGGATCAAATCAACTTAATGTGGAGCATGACATTTGATGATGAAGCTGATTGCTTGCACCCAGCCTGGATTGGAGCGAGCTTAGTGGGCATTTGGAATACACTGAGTGCAAATGCAGCTCATACCACGTTGTCTTGGCTGCTTCTCAACTTCAGTCTGGTACAATACAGCCCTTGTGCTGTTAGAAAGTCTTTGAACATCTCCTCCTGTATTTATCTACTATGGAAGCACTGGATTTTTTTAGGATTTTAGCCAAACAATTTTTAAAAAGTCAAGAAAATTGGCAGATTTAACACTGTTCATTTGTTCCTGTGTTACGCTTGCATAACAGCTTTAATTTTCACCATTTCCTTCACTAAATTACAGTGGTCCTCAGTTTATCCCAGTGGTTCTGCTGTTGGCCCCCAAAGAGAGTTTCGATCTCCTCCCAAAGCCTTTTGTGTGCATCTGACATGCCATGTTCAGTCAGTAACCCAAAACTGAATGTCTTTATTTCAGAGCTGTGGATGGGCTTACTTTTCATCCTCTTTTCCCCTGCCCCAAAATGAAAAACAGGAGAGCTGAGGACTAAAGACACTGGGTTGAGTTTGCCGTGTCCTTGCTTAGCTACCTCCAAAATTTCTGGGCATGGTAGAAAGAGCTGCAAGTGCTTTCCTCTGCTGATAGTTCTGTTATCTCTTGGTGATGCTCTTGTGAAATGTGCTCATGCTCTGTTCTTCATGACGCAGTAGTGCAGGACGTGGATAAGGTCAAAGAGACATTTAAATACAGAAGCAGACACTTCATAGAATCCCAGAATGGTTTGGGTGGGAAGGGACCTTAGAGCTCATCTGCTTCCAACCCCTGCCATGGCAGGACACCTTCCTCTATCCCAGGTTACTCCAAGCCCCGTCCAACCTGGCCTTGGGCATTTCCAGGGATGGGACAGCCACAGCTTCTCTTTTCTAAGGTGTTACATCATGTCATGAGATCAGAAGGGTAAGAAGCAGGAACTTAAGTCTGAAATACTCCAAGCTCCTCAAGCAGTAGAGTTCTAGTGAATGTGAAAAACGTGTGTGAGTAAATACAGGAGTGTAGAGCCAAGGAATGGCTGAACTCCAGCCCCTCTACTTTGCAGTAGTGATCAGGGGTGTGCACCTGGGAGCATTAGGCCTTTTTTGTGCTAATTATGGATTGCTTTTTAATTAAGAGGCAAATTTTAAGAAGGTTTCCTCAAAGTAACGTTAAACACGAAAATTAAGATTTTAATTCATAGTCCCTACCGCAGGAAAAAAATGGGGCTTCAGGCTGTGTCCTTGAAGGCACTTCCACTCTGCTGTGTTGTCAGCTGGAACCTGTACACTGAGGCCAAGTTCTGTGTTCTGCACAGCGTGGAGTGTTGTGTTTTCTTTCACAGCTCCAGGCAAAGCCTGTGCTCCTGGTTAAAGCTGAAAAATAAGGTCAGGTGTTACCACGGGGAAGGTTTCAGGTGGGTGGCTGTGAGTTGTTGGCTCAGGACTGTGGCAGTGTTCCCCTGGACTGCTCTGCTGGTGACTTGGCTCAGGTGAAACACATTTGTGCTCCTGATTTCAGGGGAGCCTTGTTTTGTCAAACTTGTGCTCAGAAACTCACTCCAGTGAGTTTTAAGCATGCCAGTTTTAAGTTGGTGATTCCCTATGCCTCTGCTGGGATTTTTCCATTCGTGAATGTACAAATATCAGTAAAAAAAAGCACAGCACAAATAGTTTTTAATCCCTCCTCCTCTAAAAAATGTCGTTTACAGTAACTGAACCAGTGCCGGCTCAGTCTGTTAGAAATGTACTGTTAGAAATGGAATAGCTGTTAATCTTTTGGACCTCTTGTTCTCCTATTTGCCCACTTGTCTAAAAAGTACTCTGTTGCAGCTGGAAGGCTGCTGTGTGATCTGCCTGTTAGCTGTGTAGTGGATTATGGACACGCAAAAGAAGGGCTGTCAGCGAAGGGAAAACTAGGGAGGAGCTGGAGGGAATATTGAAATCACTTGGCTTGAATATTATTTTAGCTGTTCTTTCTCTGTGGCCTCATCACCTCAGAGGATGCTCTGAGACTTGATCTGTCATTACTGTATATTTAGTAGCCAGACATGCTACTTTAAAAATACATCATTTAGTTTGTGTGTACCTATGAGGAATAAATGACACCACAGGTGCTCTTAGGAGCGTAATTTGAAGAGATAAATATTTTTACCTACTTTTTTTTCCCCATAATGCTGAGAGTACGAGTCTGGGTTGAAATTAAAGGCCTGTCACCTGCTATGGACTGCTGTGGGTGTAAACACTGACACTGGCACAAGGGCAGGCTGGCCACACTTTCCAGAGGAATTATTAAGAAAAAAGAATAGGCTGTTGTCAGTTTTGGATTTCTGTCTTTCAGCAGACAGGACCAAAAGCATGTCACCCGTTCATCTGCAAGTAAAACTAACCAGCACTATTTGGAATAAATGTAGATGGTGCTTTTGTAGCACCAGTAACACTTTTCCTTTCTTCCTTCAGGTTGCTGATTGTTACAGACCATTTGCTGCAGTGTCCCGAGCTGGTAAAAGCCCTCTATGCCAAACTGAGCAATCAAGAAAGGTAACCCCAAAACCCAGTGTGGCTTTGAGTATTTAGCATTCCATATAGAGTATCCTGTTCACATGATTGAAAAACTGTGTGGTTTCAGAGTTGGCACAAAATCTCTAAATACATGTTTCTATGTCAGTAATGGTTTTAAATTGGTTGGTTAACATTACAGCTTAGCCACAACTGGCAGTGATTTATGTAGGGTTGCAGAATCCAGGTTGGCGCCATTACTTGGTAAAGAAATACTTCACACAAAAAAAAAAGGGCAGGATTTCATGCCTGGCTCTTGATTTCAGAAGAGCACCACACCCTGCAGGGTTTTACAGCTCCATTAGAAACGTCCTCAGCTGTTCATACTTCTGTTGTAACGACAAGAATTTAAAAGGAGGTCTTTACTACAGCTGGAAGTGTGTCCAGTACTGGTGAGCAGAACCTACAAAACCTACATGTGCAGATGCCCATGATTACTTAATCTTTTAATATTTCACTGTTCAAAAGCTTCAGAGAACCTTCACCTTGAAGAAGCACAGCTGGTTTTCCTTCAAGTGCTTGAGTAAATGTGTGCTGAATTAATGGGAAATGGCCATTGCTGTAGGAGGAAAATGCTCATTTACAATTGCTGTAATAGAGAATTGGGGAAGATAAAAAAATTATTTTAAGGCAATGAACTTTGGGGAAACCTGTCCTAAAATTCTACAGCTCCTCCAACTGCTTGAAGATCTTGTTGTCTTGCTTGTGTGTTCACCATGGATGCTTTGTTCCTGTTGTGCTCAGGGGAGCTGTAAGTTCCCTGTACATAGTTTTTGTAGGTGAGAGATAAAGCACTAAACAAAACAGTGCCTTAATGTGGTTTTTCCTGAGTGTTGTTGTGTTTCCAGTGTCATTACAAATGAGGGTGCAGGCACTGACTGGAGACTATAAGGAAACAAAAGGAGTGTCATGCAAAGAAAGAGTATGTGATGGGTTTGAACCATAAAGTAAATATCATTAATGTATAGGGATGGGATGGGAACGGTGAGGAGGGAAATACTGCCTCTCTCCATAATTCAGGATGACCAAATGGGAACAAGTAGGAGCTGAGCAAATATGTGCCTGGAGGTAGGGGCTCCTTAACCAGCTGGTGGGAAGGACTGTTTTAAGTGAATGAGCTGGGTTTAATTCTTTTGGGGAATACCATGAAGGGCAGGTGGTTTGTGTGTTTTCTAATGCCCCTGAGGACAGGCAGGACTGGGTGAGGGTGCTCTTGTCCTTAAAGCAGGAGGTGTAATCAGTCTCCAGAGAGCCCTGGGCTGATTTTGTTTCACACCCTGTGGTGCAGACGGGGATTGGATCCCTTGGCTTGAAGGGCTTTTGGTGCAGGATCACGTGGATGATCCCATGAGGTTGTGGCAATGCCTGCTGGTTCTCTGCAGGGGCCTGTTGGAGAAGCGTTTGGCCACAGTATTGAGCCAAAAGAGTGGAGATTCTTGAATTTTTCAGCAGATTGGAGATGTCCCTGCACGTGTGTGCAGGTATTTGGCAGAAGTATTTAGAAAAAGCCTGTTTTGCTTTCATCCAAGTTAGCCTTGAGCATGGACAATGTAAGTTAATGCCCTGATTGCCTTAATTGCATTGTAAAATCTTCAGGATGTGTACATCTGTGTTGTCTCTTTTAGGAAGGGGTTTTTCTGTAATTAACAGCAAGAAAAATGTAGGGGAATAGCTTCAAGTGTTTCTGAGCTGCTCAGCTCCTTGCACCCCTGGGTTTGGTGTCTGTGCTGTGCCAGGGGGGTGTCCTGAGGGGAGGATGCAGCCAGGGATCCAGTTGCCTACCAGGGAGTGGGCACTGCAGTCCCGTAAGTGGCTCCACTTCATGCTCATGTTCAGTCTGTCCCTGGCAGTGCTCACAGACACAGAGCAGCACTGAATTACAGCCACGCACAAATTCACCATTTTGCATTTCATACAGTGCTTGCAAGTGTCATTTGAAGGTGAAAGAAGTGGAAGCTTTGAGGAAGGACCTCATTTGTCTCGTGGAGCCATTGCTGTCAGGGAAGTGTTTCAGCAAAGGGGAGTCTAAGTTAGAGGAAGAATGCCCCAAGTGGCTGGCACTCAGTGGCTGGCACGCTTGATGCAAACATTGATGATAATAAAAGCAATAGAATTTTACACTGTTAGTTTTAGGCTTAGTGAGACAGCACTGTATTTTGTAGTAATGAGCTTCCAGATTTAAATTGCACTTGAATGCTGTGGTTTATTTGCAGGCTGTAGGAGACAGAAGTTTGTGTTACTGATGATTGCAAATA
This sequence comes from Lepidothrix coronata, assembly GCF_001604755.1. NCBI lineage: Eukaryota > Metazoa > Chordata > Aves > Passeriformes > Pipridae > Lepidothrix > Lepidothrix coronata. Next base: position 592,312 of record NW_016690309.1, on the reverse strand, counting down.
CTTTATTGTAGCTGTTCTAAGTTCATGCCAATTTAGTCAGCATCCAGAAGAACTGGTTTAAATTTGGCTAGAGGAGAGAAAGCAACAGATTCACAAAAAGTGTTCCTCAGTGTTACCTAAGGAAAAGGAAAATGACAGGGCATGATTATTTTCAAATAGAAGTATAATCATAAATAAAATATACAGAATTATTTTAGATACTGAACTGAGTGTTAGAAAAATTCAGTTGGTAATAACAATTGTCATATTTGTTGTATTTAGCTCCAAGTATATACATATTTGTTGTATTTAGACAAACAAGTAGGAATAAACTCTTCATCTCTGTGGCTAAAGAGTCCTGAGATCATTTAAAGGAAATGGGCAAATTGCACTGTTTGGGAGAACTAACTTGGAAAAATTAGGGTGAGTCTTGGAAGAAAACTGAGAGAAACAATAGAAGAAAGGAATGTGAGAGAACATGCACCCGAACAAAGCATGTCGCTCTCAGGAAATTATTGGCTGAATGGCAAGACTTGCTTGAAATTCAGGGAAAGATGGGCATGTCCTGAATGACTGTGCCTGGAATGAAACTCAGGAAAACAGTTTGACTCGAATGCCTAAGGAGAACAGAAACCCTTCTAAAGCAATGTCACGCAGGTGGTGTTTTAACGTCACTCCTGTTTTTCTGGAAGGATTATGGTTGTGGAAAAAGGCACCCAATTATATTGCAAGAGGAAGAGTCATGCAAAACATTTCCCTGTTGGCAACCATTTAGTCTGTTGAATAGTTTATGTGGTGACCCTCCAGGTTGTTCACAGAAGGATTGCTTGTCACTTCTGAACGGGTATTATTTGGATTATTGGTGCAACAAGAGCTGACTAGAATCCTGCCAAGCAGGAGGTAGTGTTTTATTGGAATGACTCCTGTGTTCATCAAGTCTGTGAGCAGCCTGAGTTCTTGGCTGAGCACGTGCAGGGAAGGCCCTGCACTTGGGGACAAGTGGCCTGTCAAGCCCAGCCCTGTGTGGGGGGTGAAGGACACGTCCCTTGGGTTTTGTGTGGTGGGCGGGTGGGAAAGCCTCGGTGGGTGAGGGGTGCTGGGGACCTGGGCTCTGTCAGCCTGGGGGTGTGGGCAGGGTGTGGTGCCCTGCTGGGACCTGCAGAGCAGGAGCAGGCAGAGCCTGGGAGAGGGGGCTCAGCCTCCTGTCCCAGAGGAGCCGGGAGCGCTGCTGTGCTGCCGTGTTGAAAAGGGTTTTGTGCTCCTGCAGAGAATGGGTTGGTGCAGCTGGATCAGTGACACCAAGGGCTCAGTTCAGCAAGGACTGAGGAGCTGTTACGTGATTAATAGGGGTGGGTTCTTGGAGGTTAATAAAGCAGTGACCGAGCTTTTTCCACACAGAAAGACATTTCTCTTCCCCTCCTGACAACCTGCTTGGTAAATTTAAAAGAAAAAGCATTTGAGCTATTCCACATGTTTAAATGTTGGTCCTTCCATCTGAATTGCAAATATTTCGGTGAAAGAAAACCCTGAGCCTGCTCCTGAATCCGTTCAATAAATAGTGCCCTTTGAGGCTGAGAGGGTGAAGTGGGACTCAGGAGCCCAGGTGGAGCAGGGAGCTGTGGGAGGGCCTCTGCCACCTCCAAGTCCTGCTTCCACTAAATGCTTCCAGTTTGCCCTGACACCGTGAGGGGATACTGGAAATAAAGTGACATTGAAGCAGTTAAGAAAAAGTGCAAGACCCAAGTACATTTTATAGAGCAACTTCATTATGTATCATCTTACTTGCTGGCTTGATATGCACAGTGATTCTTACTGAGTATACAAGTAATTAACTTGGATTTGCTTAGTCCATAAAGTGGTAATTATAAAACTGTAAAGAACAGCTGATATATAAAGTACATATCAATTTTTATTTTCCTGTTTGTGCTCAGAATTGGTTTGGGGTCTTGGAGGAGACCTAGTGAAGGGCAAGGCAAGGGTTGTGAAAAGCTGCTATTTTCAAACAGAAGCTGACAAATAGTCTGTGTTTATTTTGCTGAACTTAACAACAACTTTTAAGAGCTGTTTTGGTGGAAACTTTAGACAGAGGGAATGTGCAGTCACAGTAACATTGTGTTAGGACATGAGAAATTAGAAATTCAAATAGACTTGAGAAAAATACTGACTGTCTGGGCAGATAGTATTACTTGAACGATGAATTAAATTATTGGTGTGCAGAAATAAACCAGCAGGCAGGAACTGATTGCCAGTATTGGTGAGAGTTTTTAATTTTTACAATCCCCTCTGCATGCTAATTGTTTGTAACATTTTTAGCGGGAGTATCAGTTCATTGTACTAATGGTTCTCTGTGGCTCGGTGATTAACGAGTTGTTTTCTGCTCCCAGAGTTACTTTGTTGGAGCTGATGCTGGCGAAGGTGAGTGAGAAGAGCTCTGTTGGCAGTGAGGAGCTGGAGGTGCTGGAGAGCCACGCCACCTTCCTGGCGGGCTGTTTCCAGGAGCAGTGTGGAGCCGTGCTCAGGTTCGCTGCCGCACCACAGGCACAGGATCAGGTACGGCTTAAATGCTTTGATATGATAATGTTAAATACCGTTACACTTGCTGATTTTGTTTGTTTGTTTGTTTAAATAGGCACAAGAGTTTTAAATTTGAGAGCTGTTATGAAAAGAGGTTAAAAATCACTCTATGAGGAGGTGATAGTTGGATGTGTTAAAAAAAACCCAAACAAACACAAACCAACAAGCACACAGCAATCTCTTCTTCTCTTAACTGGCTATTTCTGGAAAAGGTACTAGCTTGGCAGTAACAGGCCATACACTGAGGCAATTCATTTTTGGGTTTTTTTTCCCCATTTTTTTTTATCCTTTGTGGTTACTTTCCAAGTATTCTGTGGTTTCAGTTCTTGGAAAAAAACCCATTTGTTTGCACCCAGCAGAAGGAGGTCTCTGTCCAACTCGAAGGTGCTGGGGCAACAGCATTGTGAATATTATTGAATAACCCAACCTGTTTGACACTGACTTCTTATTCCTGTCTCACATAAACGTGATGTGCTCTAAGTTGAGTGTCACTGGTGGGAAGTGGGGCTCATTGAATGAGCACCAAATGTGAGTCCTAATAGCTGAATAACTGGAGGGCAGTACGTGTACATGTGTATTGTGTGTATACATGCATTCATAACATGTGCTTGCCATGGGAAAAGAGAAATTCCAGCCCAAATTCATAAAGCTGTTTGTTTTCTTACCAGAAATCATGAAGAATTGCACCAATTTCTCCTTGATTGTATAAATATTTTCGGTTTTGCGTAAGAGTTGTGTTTGACTGCAAAAAATGCAGCTGTGCACGTGGAGTCTGTCATTAAAAATGCTTTAGGCAACACGTGTGACACTGAACTCAGCTTTGCCTGGACTCCAGGCTCTGTCCCACTGATCTGCCCTGGACTCCAGAGCTCCGAGGCCACAGCAAAAGTGCCTCTGGGAACAGCCCTTGGGCTGGCCTGGCTCCCAAAATATTGTCTGGGTGTCCCATCCACTGTTTAATTTATTATATGTAGGCACTGCCTTTTTTTCCTTAAGGAACCTCAGGTCTTGTAGCTTCCATCTTAAACCCATGAGAAGTTAATCATATGCTTCTGCAGCGCTTAAACCAACATTTAAAATAGCTTTTCCATTCTAAGCCTGACTTCAGCATCAGTTTGCTTGCACTAACTTTCAGCCATGCTTGCAAAATAAAACCCTTCCCTGGACTTGAAGTTGTTATTTCATCTCTTTATATCTTTTCTGCATATCTCTCAAAAGATGTTTATTTAAAAACTCTTCAATTATTTCCTTATTTGCTTTTCAGATTATATTCATATCAAGATGGCTTTCAGATTTCAAAATATTTGGGGGGTTTGAACTTCAAAAGGAAGTATTCTCCTTTACTGCCTTCCTTTTGTACAGGTGTCAACCAAAAGAAAATTTGGTTGACAGCAGGGGAGGGAGTCAACCAGAGATGTTTAAACAGTTTCTTTGAAATTATTGAGTTTCAAATGTAGATAAGAATTTGGGAGTTCTTTTGTGGTTTTTAAATAGTTTGTTGCTCTTAAAAATTGTAAATAGCTGGTTACTGTCTCTGAAATACAATTGGAGTGTTCTTAATTTGTAGCAGGATAATGGCTGATGTATTTACAGTCTGATTTTGTGCCGTTGAAGGCAATCTATTGAATAATTTAGGGCAAGACTTGCACCTTCTTACACCTGTGTGAGATAAAAAATGGAAATTAAGCTTTAGGACCTGGACCCTGTAGTGATTTGGTGTCTTCAAGGAGCAAGGAACGAATATAATTGTAGTACTTAATTGCTCAGCACTATTGTTGATGGTTTTAATTACATTATATTGATTATAGGGATTCACAAATATTATACTGTGGATAAGAAAGCCTGTCTTTGTCCTGGAGCACACAAGGCAGGAATAGTTCCTGTGTGAGCCTTTTCATGGCTGCTTGCAGTTTATGTACCACACCTTGAGTGGGATCATCTTGCAGCCCCAGCCTGGCACCTGAGCAATATGTGGTGTCCCAGATTCTGCCAAGTGCTCTTAAGGTAGTTCCTCCAAGTGCTGGATTGTCATTATGAGCAGCATCAACATATTCCATGAGAAAAAATAGTTCTCTGGCTGAATAAATGATATGCAAATAAAATGGTGTGTCTTGTACCTCACCAATACGCTGCATCTCTGGTCCCAACCCTATTTACCCAAGAATAATGTAAATTCTCGCAGCCAAAGTTCATTTGACCACAGAACTTTACAGAATTCCTGCGGATAACAAAGTGGTGTCTTGCAGGCGGTGTTTGTGTCTTTAAAGCGGGACACTCCGACTGAATAAACTCAAAGAAAACATTTATACAGAAATAATTTTCTCAGCTAGCAATTTTCTGTATTTCTGCTTTTGGAAGCTCCTGTGTTTTTGTTAAAATTTTATCCCTTATGGCTCTGTTTTGGTTTCCCCATGGTTTTTCAGGCACATATAACGCTGTAGGCAAGAAGTTATTGCAGTGTAATACACTATTGTTATTTTAAAGAGATGTCCTCATTTTATATAAATGTGTTCTTGGCAGTTTTAGAAGACCTGCAAGGAACTCGAGGTGCTGAGAGTTCCTGTCCCCTGTTTCTGTCCCCGGGTTTGTGTTTGTACAATATTCCTCGTCAGGGTTTTCAGAAATGCCCTTTCCATTCCCAGGAAGCGCTGGTGACAGTCCGGCTCCTCGATGTCCTGTGTGAGCTGACCTCCAGCAGTGGGCAGCTGGACCGGCTGCAGGCTCTGCCTGGGCTGCTGGAAGCAGCTGTAGGTGAGTGATCCCTGGGTTTGCTGTAGGTGAGTGATCCCTGGGTTTGCTGTAGGTGAGTGATCCCTGGGTTTGCTGTAGGTGAGTGATCCCTGGGTTTGCTGTAGGTGAGTGATCCCTGGGTTTGCTGTAG
>NW_016690309.1:583277-586449 GCF_001604755.1 Lepidothrix coronata | reverse complement strand
CCTGGGTTTGCTGTAGGTGAGTGATCCCCTGGGTTTGCTATAGGTGAGTGAGCACCCTGGGTTTGCTGTAGGTGAGTGATCCCCTGGGTTTGCTATAGGTGAGTGAGCACCCTGGGTTTGCTGTAGGTGAGTGATTCCCTGGGTTTGCTATAGGTGAGTGAGCACCCTGGGTTTGCTGTAGGTGAGTGATCCCTGGGTTTGCTATAGGTGAGTGAGCACCCTGGGTTTGCCCCTTGGCCTCTTCATGCCGGGGGGCTCCGTGTTTTCCACAGCGGGTGGTTGTTATGGTTCTGAGCTTTCCATAAAATAAATAAATAGGAGATCAGGTTCATCTGCATTTTCAAATATTTGATTTCTTCCTGGAAATTTGCTGCTTCTCCACTCGCTCTCTTGGCCCCTGTAGCCCAACAGAGCCTTGACTGAGGTGTCAGCAACATGCTGTTCGTGCACAGAGCGGCGCAAGGGGCAGCACAGCTGCTGCCCGTGTTCTTCCACTGGCTGGATGCATGGAAGAATTCCCTCCAGAGGTACAAACAGGGCTTTTCCTCCATGCCTGTTCCCTTCAGTTTCCCATATTTCTGAGAGCTGAACCTGAAGTGCAGTGTGAATGTTACCAACCAAGTTCAGTGACCTTTAAAGGTCAGTGTGAAAGGAGCTAAGAGCGAGCAAGGGAAGAAAAGAATCAGGATGTTCCAGACAGGCTCTGTATAGTCAGGGAGGAATGAGGAGGGGGTGTACATACCCTGACCTGTGCTTTCCTAGTTTCAGCACTTTCTGAGACTGAGATATGCCACCATTTTGTGAGAAAATTGTAAAAGCTTATGGACTGTGAAGAGAAATAGGTTAAAAAAAAACCCAAAACCCCAATTGTTTTTAGCAGTGTATTTGTGGTGCCAGAATCCTCAACAGCCTCTTCAAATGGAGATGGAGAGCAGCAGCCTTCAGACTTCATGTCTGAACCATGTTGGTGTGTAGAAAGTGTGCAAAAATCCCCTCTTGGGGTGGTCTTTCATGGTTGTACTACCACAAACCACGGAAGGAAGCAAGCTGTCACAGTTCTCCTGACACGAGGCTGAATATCTGACACTGGGTTGTTTAACTTTGAGCTCAGCAATCAATAGTGAAGCTCTGTGCCAAGTGATCCTGATTTCCACGTGCTGCTGAATTAAAGTGGTTTTGTTTTCTGTAGATACCCTGAGATTAACTCACCTTGCTGGGAAACAAGCTGTGAATGTTTTCACTGCCACACATGCTGTGACAGGGCAGGAAGAAGTTTCACATCCAGCCGTGGGTTTTAAATCTCATCTCATTCGATTGATTGGAAATTTGTGTTACAAAAATAAGGAAAACCAAGACAAGGTGAGTTTACACATTGTTCTGGCAGGACTTTGACATGTAAACAGATGCCTGACCTTGATGTGAATATATTGCTGGTCTAGAAATAGGGCTTGGAATTGATGGTGTAAAGGAGACGGTTTTTTTGTGTGTCTTCGAATTACTATCACAATTATGCTGAGATTCTTAATAACAATGCAATGTTTGCCTGCTTACCTTATGCTCCAGCCCTGTAGAATGCAAACCAATGCCTAGTTCCTTTGTGGTTTTCACTTTTGCACTTTCTTTAAAAAGTCTGAGACTAAATTTCAACTTCAGGTGAAGGCAAATGGGTGGGAATTGTTACATGAGCTGAATTTTAGGTCTTTGAATTAGTCCCTCCATTTTTCATGTCACGTTAAAGATGTAGGTCCGCCTCTATCAAATCACTTGGAACCCTTTGTTTTATAATTCCTGTATAGAAAATCAGTTTTGTTTGCACAGTGAGGAAAAAGAGGAAAGGGCAGCAAGCTTTAAATATGGTTTTTTTTTTCTCTTTGAGTGATAAAAGATGTGACTCTCCTCCAGGATTTGTTAGACTAACTTAATTTCAGCGAGAAAAGCACTGCTAAAAGTGTCTTTGTCTGACAAATTCTAATAGTATGGTCTTCTAAATGGGGAATATGGAAATGATCTTCCACTTCCCCGTTCGTATTAGAGTATATAATCAAAGTTTTTAATATTTCTGAGAAGTTTTATTAGTCCTGTTAATCACTCTTGCATAGCTCTGTCTCTGCCCTGCTATGATGTAATATGTGTTTGTGGAAGTGAAATACATTTTTGTGGAATACCTAATGACAGTGGAGGGGAGGGGGTTGCTTTAGTTTTGAAAGGGTTGATTTACTGCTTATTGTTCTCTTTTGCTGAGATTTTCAAAGGCCCCTGGAGCAATTAAGCAGAGTTAGTGTTTTCAGTGGAAGCTGAGTATTAACTTGCTATGAACTGCCTGAAAATATTATTGCCTTATAGTGTTTTGAAAATGGCTTAGATTGGTGTGTGTGATATCACAGAACACTATTGAAGTGCCGTGGAAACTTTGGAAAGGCTGGTGATGTGATATCCTGTCTGCAGCTTCCCCTGGTTTGATACATCCAAATGGGTTCAAATAAACACACTGCTCATTCCTGAGGCAGTTTGCATCCATAAACACGTGCTCACGAGGAGGGGGAAGCAGCTGCTCTCACTGCACAGAAAGGCAGGTTCAGAGAGGAGGGTTGGGTTTTCAGCCCTCACACTGAATGAAAGCTGAGGGAGTTCTGGTTCCCAGCTCCCCTCAGAGTGGATCTCACAATATAGGTCTGGTTTATACCCCGTACTGGGTTTACAGAGTTTGCTCTGTGTATTCAATCAACAACAGTGTGAACAGGGCAGATAGTGGGTGTACAACAAGCCAAGTGCCCAGTGCATTGAGGGACCTTGGGCTTCAGCACTGGCTGTTCTTTGTGTGCCTCACGGTGCCAACTGTGGGCACGAGCTGGGGAAGGGTCTTCCTCTCTGGCCAGCTTGGCTGGGGGCCTCCTGCCCAGCAGGAAAACCCTGGGAACAGCCTTACCAGAGGCTCTGGAACTGCCTGCTGGCTCTGGAACGAAGGGAGGCTTTCATGCTTGCTTTTCCATAATTTCCAGTCCCAGTAGAGCTCTTTTCCCAGTAACATCTTTAATACATTAGTAAATGCACTAATAGCACACTACTACTAATAAATAATAAAAAATATAGCCCCTATTTTTGTAATGGGGAGAATGTATAACTGGAGGAGAGAAGGTTGAGTGGAGACCTCACAGCACCTTCCAGGATCTGA
>NW_016690309.1:481748-583087 GCF_001604755.1 Lepidothrix coronata | reverse complement strand
GGGGCTTGGAGAAACCTGGGATAGTGGAAGATGTCCCTGCCCATGGCAGGGGGTGGGATGGGATGAACTTTAAGGTCCCTTCCAATCCAAATCGTTCTGTGATGAGGCTTAGCTTCATCTCGAGAAGATAAAAGGTTTTGTGTTCTTAGTAAACTAAAGTAAGTACTGAGTTGCTTTCTGGGGTTTGTGTGTGTTTTAGCATTACAGTCAGCTTTGGTTTGACATTAATCTTACCTATGACAAAATAAGAAGGATTTAGAATTTGGTCTAGCAATTACTGTTCTACAGCATAATTATGGAGTTCAGTGAATTCATATTGAAGTTGGCAACACAAGTTTTAGTAAGGGTAAATTATAATATTTACCTTCAAATTAATTTTTTCCTGTCCTTTTAGAAAATGAGGGGTGCTATCCATGGAGCTGTTTAGGGCTTGCCATTTTCTGTAAGACAGTTTCCAGCTTCTCTAAAAATCTTTCCCCTTTAAGTCCAGGAAATTTAAGGTTGTGTATTTGGCTTTGGAAATATCAGAGGGCTTTATTTGGAAATACTGAAGGGGCTTATCTCAGGCAATTGTTCAGTATTGTAGCTAAAAAAACCCAAAAACCAGTGTTTTGCTTGCAAACAGAAATGGAAACAGCTCAGTGAAAATTAATAATAAATTGGTAAGTTCCCTTGAAGCTGCATCTATCTAACTTGTGTTCCCTTGTATATGGACATCACTGCTTTGGCATTTTCCTGCCAGGTCTGTTCAGTTGTCTTGGCTCTGCCTGTTCCCCACAGCTCCAGTCATGAGGAGCTGATGCAGTTTGAGAGGACATTCACTACTGCCAGTTCTTCTGGAACTTTTGATTTAAGTGGAGTATTTGGTGTTGTTTTTGAATTCCAGCTCTGGAATTGTGCAGTTTCACCAGCACCTCACCATTTAGTGCCTTTAGAATTGGTACCTGCTGAGAAGGAAAAAAAAACAAGCTTACAGGTGGTTTTGTAATTTTGAGACTAAAAATGTCATTTTTAGTTCCCCTATAATAGATCAACCTGGTGGCAGGTGATGGGGGTTCTGATTCAAGGCTTTTTCTCCTCTCACCTCCTGACCCACCATTACTGTCATCCTGCTCCTGCAGGCTGGGCTGTAAAAGTGTCGGCCTGCCCCTTTGAAAATCAGCTTCAAACAAAACACTGCTTATTATTAAACTCCTGCAGAGGTTTTCAAAAAATAATCAAAAATAGTGACTCGTAGAACTTCACATTTTTTAAAACTGTTTATGATTTTTATGACTGCATTTATTTTGGTACAAATTTCATCTACTGGAATGTGCCCTCCAGCTCTGTTCCTATGAGATCTGTTTTTCTGTAATGGACTTGATAGGAAGAGTTGCTGTGCCTGGGTAGGTTTCCTTTAGTGAAGTTGGAATAACATACGTATACTTAAGGTAGAGTAATGAAACTGTCTTGAAACAAGAACTCTTCCTAGTTTTCAGTTAGAACCTGCAGTCTTGACTCTTATAGGCACAAGCCTGTAATCAAATGAATGATCTGTTGCAAGAAAGGAAATAACAGTAAACCAAAACAGAACACTTAATTTTATAAACATTTGGCTTAGTGCTTGAGTGTGTATACATACATGCCTTGTTTTGCACAGTAATATTTTCAGGTAAATTGACCATAGGAAAGGATACATTTTTTATGGTGTTCTAAAAACCATGTGAACAAGACCTTTACAAATTTAAAAACTTAGACTTTTGTTCATCGCGGATATACGAGTTTGGCCAGAAGCTGGCAATTTTACTTTCATAGTACCTGCAGTTGTTATTACCAGACTACAAGACATTTAGAGACAAATACTCAGAAAACCCTCTGGTAACTGTAATTTAGAGGTAAATTAAGAAACTGCTTTGCAATCTCCTTCTGTACAGAATCATGTATCATCTCGCTCAGTAGCCTGAGGCATCAGCAGCTTTCAGCATGAAATTTAGTGCATACCTGAGTTACTGTATATCATGCATACTAAATATATGGCTTTTATAGACATATAAATCACAACATCAGGAGCCTTGTTTTCTAAATGTAAAGTTGATCTTAATCTCAACAAGGTGGCTAAATTTATCTTAATAAGAGAATCTGATCCTGTGCAGAGGTTACGCTTGGTGAATCATTAGAAGAAAATGTGTGTTCTTAGAGTTTCAGGTAAATGCAGAGAATAATTGCTCAACTTTCTGTAAGTCTGGGTTGTCAGCAAAGAAACCCTGTCAGTGCCACAGGAGGGCTGGGCCAGTGCAGGGGTTTATTCTGCTCTCATGTGTTGCTGTGGCTGTAGCTAAGGGCTGAGAGGGGGCAGGTACTGCACTGTTGTACTGATGTAACCCAGTCTATCATTTGGCTGATTTCTGAATCCCTTTGTGCTGTGGCAGTGTGGGACTTGCCACAAATATAATGGAAATGTAATGAGAACTTTATGCCACCAGAGTCACGCTTCGTAATGATTGTCAGTGGGAAAACTCTCCAGCAGTTATTTTTGTCTGAAGTTCCATTAGCACAAGGGGTGGAAGTTGTCAAAAATGCTGAACAGTCATTAAAAGATCAGCATTCAGATTTCTTTTGCAGTTAAAAAGGAAACACTGCTATTGGCAAAACCCTGGAATCATTGAGGGTTTAATCCTGTTTGTATAAAAGCTGTAAAAAAGACCCCAAACCAAAGTAAAAACCTTTCTGCTCTGCCATGTGAGGAACATGAAATACTTGAATAGTGTGCATGCACAGGGATTTCCCCCACTTGTTTAGCTGAGCTGGTCAGCAAATCACAGAATATCAGGATGGTTTGGGTGAGAAGGGGCTTTACAGGAATTATTTAGACCAGGATTGATGTTTTTATGGGATTATAAAATAAAAAGAAAGCCGGTGAATTACTCTCGCAAAATAAAAGAAAGTGTAGTTGCTTTGCTTTGTATTTGAAATAGTGTTCTGTTCTGGATGAAGAACGCTCTGTGACTTGGAGGTGTCACGAAGGAAGAAGTTCCTGGGAGGGAGACAGGGATCAATCTCAGTAGAACAGTGCATGTCTAAAGCTTCTTCAGCTTGAGACTCCCTTTGCACCTGCATTGGCCTCCTCTGGACCCATCCCCAGTAAAGTGAGGCCACATCTGTTAGTCCTGAAACAAAACACTTCTGGTAATTGCAGTATTTGGAATGGGCTTGGTTTTTCCCTTTCAAAAGGCCCATAGCTGTGTTATTTGCTTGTGTCTCAGAAGAGGTGACATTTCCTATAGAGCAGTGTGAGGTTGGCATTGCTCAGCGTGGCAGGTTATTTACTGCAGGGTTCGGGGCTTCTGTGGCTCCCCCGACTGCTCTATTTCAAACACAAGCAGCACACACCACTGAACTGCTGGCTTTAGTAGCCAGCTGGGTCCTGCAGTCTCCCACTTACCACTTCTGCCTGATAAAGGCATTTTACAGTCTTTTTCTGGAACACTTGGTTTTACTGTGTTTTAACCTACTGAAAAATTGAATTATCGTGAAGGCTGGTTTTATACTTAACATGTAACAGAGTGCACGTCCTGTACACACGTACTAGAAAATTAATGGTTTGTTCTTTGACCTGTCACTAAAATCTTGGAAGCTCTGCCTGCAAGACACTGTGGAAGTAGAGAATTGGGAATGCCATTGATGAATGTCTGTGTGCTGTTTCCAGTCTTCTAACCTACAAACTGTCTCCTTTTCTTCTTTCCTCCCATCCTGCCTAGGCTATGAAGACTGGGGTGATACAAACATACTCCATAACTTATTCTTTACAGCTCCTTAAAAGAATTTATCACTGCTAAAGTCCCTTCACAATCGAGCAATAGGAAACTGGGAGGAATTACGGGAAACTGCCCCCACTTGGGTGGCTGTGGGACTTTGCGCTCAGTCTCAGGCTGTCAGTGATTCAGTGTGCTGGGTCATGGATTTATTTATTTCATTTCACCATGAAATGCAGCAATCCCTGGCACAAAGCACTGCACGTTTTGAAATCATCCTCCATATTTTCACACACATTGTTTTCATCATTTGAGCATTTGCTGCAAATGAAATTATATGTCTGACATCAATTTCTATTTTATTTTTTTTTTTTTTAAATCCTTGTTTCAAAGTGAAATGAAATGAGAATGTTAAGTAATGCTGGACACAACAGAAGTCATCATTAGAGAGTGGAACATCTGACTGGCATTTATTTGTCCTTGCTGAATTCAGAGATTTCCAAGTAAGAGTTGTAATCCTTGGTGCTGGGAGTGGAAGCAGTTTTGGAGTACAGTAGTGATGTGTGAGAGTGATGACACATGTGGCCTCTGTAGGGGTGTGTGTTCCTCCAAACAGAGTATGAGTTTGGAATGCTTTTCCTCCTTTTCCATTCCCACTCTCTCCAAGCTGTAAGCAGCCAGCAGTTTTCAGGGGTTTCAGCTGGGCTGTGTTTCAGGAGCAGCAAGGCAGGTGTGTGCAGGAGAATGGAGTAAGTACCAAAGCTGGCAAGAGAAACAGAGCAAAGAGTCTGACAGAGTCACAAGGCTGTGGTGCTGATTTTTGGCTGTGATGGTCTGTGGGACACTAATGAGGAAACCTTCAACAGAAACATTCTGTGGTAACGCAGTCTTCTGTCAGTGTCAGAGATTTTCAGAATGGGGATTTTTTATTGGAGTGCCTGGAATGTTTTTCCAGAAGAAAAGCTATCCTGATGTAATAGAAAATGTGAAACTGAAAAAAAAAACCCCACCCCAAACAAACAAAATCCAAACAAACAAAACCACCCACCCAAAAATCACAACCCAGTGCATGCAACCATCAAAGCAAAGTCCCTCATTTTAATTGAGAGATTCATAAAATGCTTTCTAAAGCTTGACACGGAAGACAAAAATACCATACCCACCAAAACAGTGACAACTTGCCAGAATGATTGGGAACTTCCTATTACAATGGTTATTACTGTGGCTGAAAGGAATTGTGTGACTTAGTCAACCTCTATCCCTGTGTTTTTTCAGAGCTTTGAAGTAATTTGAAGTCTTCAGTTCTATCTGCTCTGGAACCAAATACAGTTTTGAAATTTTGATGCTCCTGTACACGTGTTCAGTCACATAGCTAACTCTTAATTTCCTTTAGCTTTCTTTTTGTTCTGATGAAAGAAGAAAATTAAGAGAACCTCTTTTATAGCAGTGATTGGAAATCATCAAACTGATTATTGGCTTTGGTGGGCTGAGAATGGGAGAGTGAGTGTCTGGAAGGACGGAAATGTGTGCTGTGGTGTTGATGCAGATTTGTACCAGCTCAGTTGATTTGAAGTGCAGGACTTCTCTTGGATGATGCTCAGCACCGTTGTTCTCTCTCACTGCTGCTGCCAGGACAGGCAAGTCTGGTGTGTCTCCAGCAACATCAGTCTTGTGCTGGACCTGCCTTTATCCAAGTCAGGTCACAGATCTAAACGTAAACAGAGCCAAGGTCCTGCTCCTTATGGCAGCATCTCTTTGTTACTGAAAAGTGGCTTCTGGTTCAGGAACTGTCCAAGGCAATGAGCAAAGTGGGATTGTTTAAAAAACAAAAGTTCCACTTGTGTTACTGTCTCTTGCGGGAACCTATTCTCAATTCTCAAGTGTTTATATTATCATCTCAATGGCTGGAAAATCCTGTGTTTTGCTCTTGGAAAGACCAGTGGAAAAAACTATTCAGCAGCTGAGGTGGCTTGTTACCCTGTCCTGGTAGCTGGACACTCCAGTGTCTGCTTGTTTTGGCTCAAGCCTGATGGTGTGCTTGTTACCTTCATCTTCCCTTCCCCTTCTGTAGGGCCAAAACCCTCCTCTTCTAAATTAGCTCTCTGCAGAGAGTTTCAGGACATCACAAAGATATCCCACATTTAGATTCTAAGATTTTTTTTAGTATTACTTTTTTATTATAAGGGTTGCCTCTCGCAGGAGAGTTGAAATAAACCCCATGTCTCCTCTGGGAAATAATGCTGAAAGAGGGAGAATATATTTGAAATGAATGGAGCAGAAGCAGCAGGTTTTGTTGCCATGATTTCTGAATTTCAGCCATTGAAATGTTCAGTACCTGCTTAGCTGGGCAGTGCAGAGGTGGAGGAGTGTTCTGGGGACTCGGCCTTGGCTGAAAGGGACATAAAGGACCCTCTTGGCTCCCAAAGTCGTTCCCACTGGTGCAAGGAGCTCTCAGACGGGCTAAGCAAGTCTTCTGTGATGTCCTGGAGAAGGGAGCCTCTGTCCACAAGTATTTCAGTGGATCTGCAGGATGTGGTGAACTCCTATAATAGAGCGATGGCCGCAGCCGCCTCTGTTCTAAGCCAAAGTGCCTGGAGTCTGCAGTGGGCCCAGGAATCTGCTGGCACCAAAGGATTGAAGGGTTCTTTTGCCTTGGTGAGTAGAATCTCCCATGTATCTCCTGTCACTTCTGCTGCTTGGAAAAACAAACAAAAAAGCCCAAACCCAGGACTCGGAAATGAAAAAACCGAAATAAATTTTTCGGTACCATCATAGGTGTGCAGGAGCTGTTTGGGAACCTGATCAGTTGGTACATTCCTACTTTTATTAAGCTGCTCTGTTACTCACACTGAGTGCTGGATTCTGCTCAGATGTCCAATCACTAATTAATTACCTACTTGTTGAGCAGGTTGTGGAGGAAAATAGACTGCTGTTGGTCAGCCTGGTTGGTGTCTGGGTCTGAGGGATGTCTTTACATTACATTGTCATTATGTAGTCATCATGTGGTACATTCAGATGGGACTCCATTAAAAGGCTTAAAAGTACCTGTAATGATGACCAAAGATTGGCAACAAATCCCCAAATGTATATGTCATTGGATTCCTTGCCTTGGGCATAATTCAGTCTGGTGTGATTGTCTGACTAAGAAAGTCATGCAGACTTATGAGACAGAAGGGATTGGAAGGGTCATGTTCACCTGCCCAGGGCAGGACCAGGTGGAGTGCTCATGGTTAAGGTTTGTCAGGTGGTTTGTGGAGACCTGTCTGCTCCAGGAGCCTGGGTCTCGTGTTTCACTGTGTTACAGTGCTCTGTGCATTCACCAGTTGAATCTGTCTGAGGGATGCAGGGATCAGAATTATTGTTAGACTCCTACTTTTAGCCTCGTGAGGATCAACAGACAGGTAGATGAGCAACCAAAGAGGTGCTCCTGGGAGGGGAAGTTGTGTAGTGGCAGTTTGAGCCCAGATCCACTGTGGACTAAGGCTGGGTTTGGTAACTGCTCAGCACAGCTGTACATGTGAACCAGGTGCTGCTGCTGGGTGGGCTTTGGTGTTTCCAGCTGTGTGACACAACTGGGAGCACTGCAAACAGTGAAGGAAGGAGCCAAGTCCATAAAAATGTGAAGTTTGCCTGTTTTGTTGCTCCCAGAAACGTTTTAAGTTCCATAATGTGAATTGAAATTGAATACTGTGGAGCTAAACATGATTGGAGACAGACTTTTTGTCTGGTAGGAAACTGGTGATGTGTAATGAATGTTGTATCTGGAGGTTTTCCATGTGAATGGCTCCTGCTTGTTCCCGGGTTTTGACTCATTTCTAGAGTACGTGTTTCCTGCCCCAAACCTCTTTTAACCTAGAGATTTGTATTTCTGTTTTTCAGTGATTATCAGTAATGATTAAAGAGAGGAGCAAGTGTTAGCATGAGATGGATACTCAAACTCTAGTTCTCTTCTATTTCTGAGAGTGCATTTCCTTTTGCTTATCTGTAGTTTGGCCAAACTCAACTTATAAGAAATAGGAGTGTTTCTGTGCCTGAAACAAAGACCTTTCTTATTCTGCTTTCTGTGTCAACTGAAGGCTGAAAATCCGTCACGTTCTGGTGGGAGAGCAGTTCATGTTCTGGCTGTTATCTGAAGACATGAGTGTTCCTGTTGTGGAACAGTACTCTTAGTTGACTAGGTAGTATTTCCAGTTCCTGAAGTGTTAATTATTCTGTGGAGAGATTTTTTTTTGCTGGATTGTTTTTATTTTTCCTCTTTCTGTCAGTGCAGTTGCTGGACCTGGAGACTCTGGTTGCATTTTACCAGATGCAGGCAGATCCATCAACAAGCGCTGTCGTGCTCGGAGAATTTGCCTTCTTCCCCCTGACCTTGGCACTGTTGCTGCTAGAAGGAAAGATTCAGTAAATAGGCTACAGTTAACTTATACTTTTTTAGGGCTCTCTTGTGAATGATTGTGCTAATGGTAAGGGATTCAATGAGCTTTTGTAACACAGACCAGTGTGAGCAGTTCTGTTTACGAGACAGACACCGGAACGGTCCTATTCCTTAGTTTCTGTCTGTACTTTCTCCTCAAATCTGGATGGATTACAGCTAGTTTCACACCACCCACTGTGTGTTTTTTCTCACAGGATACTTTCACACCATATTTAAAGTAAGATTTGAGTGTTGTGCAATGTTGACTCCTTCCCTGAGCCCTGCAGAAGATCCCTGCAAAAGGTCCCCTGCCTTGCTCTGCACTGGGCATTTCACAGACAGTTCTCTTCAGAGCAAAAACTGTAAGGCAAATAACTAGTGGGAAAAGTTTCCTGAGCCCTTTGAACTGGGCAGTGCAGTTGCCATGGTTGAGATGTAGGACGGTTTCTTGATGTTTACAAAGTTCTGTGGTGTGGGAGGTTACAGGGAGATCAGAGTGAGATGTGAGAGGCTCTCAGCAGTGCAGAGGGCACCCCTGGGTGGGACGGTGATTCCTCCCTCTGACTGTCTGTGGCACTCTCGCTGCAGAAACGGCTCTGCTCCCTGCACAGCAACTGCTGAGCTGGCTCACACTGCAGCCAGCTCATTACTGAACACAGGCACACATTTCAGGGTGCCATAAAATGCCCTTTCAGTGGATCACTGCTGGTTCAGGAACAGCTGGCATGAACTGCAACTTTTCTAGCGCTGGTTACTCATGGTTTGGTCTCTTATCTCACGAGTCACTCAGAGGAGTACACAGATTTGTCTTGGGTGGGTGAATTGTAAGGGTTTTTTCCTTGCTTCATTTCCCTGAGTAGGAAGTCACAGGTGGCACACTAAAGCTGTTAACATGGTGACAAAAACTGTGCTGAACTCGAGCAAATGATATGTCCAGTTTAATGATGTGATACTCAAGAGTCGCTCAAGTCAAGAGGCTCTAAGGGTGGGTGTGAGGCAGAGGTAGTTGGCATGAAGGTATCACTAAGGCTGTGGTGTGCTGCTGCTGTTCCCACTTAACTTTGAAGGAATCTCATCATATTCCCACAGCAACTTTTTGAAGCGTGTGTGGATTTTAATTAAAATTTTGCTTTCCCCAAATACTCACTTTGTTAACCAAACATCTTGGAGCAGATTATGGCATGGTTTGTTTCAGTTGACAGCACTTAATCCCGATTCATTTGCACTGTTCAGCCTTTCACTGGTGGACAGTAAAAGGTACCGTTGAGGGCACATCAGGGTTTGGCTGCAGCCGAACATCAAAGCGCCAGCGTTCCCCCAGCACGTGCAAGGGCTGTGTTACTGGGAGGTCACTGCTGGCTCGGGCTTTGAAGTGTGATATCAGCCACGGCCTCTGCAGGAGGCACAAACATTTTGTGGATATTTTTAACCCTGTGTTATTAACTGTATTTCATGTAGGTAAAGCTGTCCGTGTCAGCACAGATGTGGAAGTTGGGGTTTAAGACCTGACCGTGCTCTTTGCTTTTCATCCGTGTCAGGCTTGCCTGGCTGTGTGTCCTGTCTGTCACTGTTGCTTTCTCGTGTTATAGCTTGAGACTCTGCAGTAAGATTATCTGAGAAGAAACTTGTAAGAGGGGTGTGCTCAGATTTGTCTCTGAATTCAGTTTTACTGGTCCATTGGCTGTCAGGGATTTCACCTCTAAATCTCTTCCTACTTGACTGACTTCTCTTATCACAGAACTTGCATTTCAGAAAGCTGATGATACTGCAGTGTAAACTTTGGGATTTATTGTTTTCCTTGGTGCACGAAAGCGCATCTTGTTGGGACAAAAAAGATGGGAGAGAGAATCCCATCATCAAACCGTGGCCTAAATTCTGTTTAAATTCCTTTGCCTGACAGTTCTTGGTTTGAGACTAAATTTTAAGGAATTAAAGAACTTAAGATTTGGACAAATATAATTTGGCTATCAGAGAATGTTTGAGTTTGGAAGGAACTTCTGAAGGAACCTCTTGTCCAACCCCCTGCTTCGATGCAGGTCGGGTTGCCCAGGACCATGTGTAGGTGGCTTAAAGCATATAAATAATGTATGAGTATAAGAATATAAACAATTAATCCTCATCCTCTCAAGGTTTTTTAAAACTGCTTTTGAAATATATTTAAAAAGCTCCTGTGTCTTAAGAAGGTATTTTCAAGGCTGAAATTTTGCAGCTAGTTTAGAGCAGGGTTTTGTTTAAGTACGTAGAACTTTCTAAAGCTGTAGCTGTGCATGCAGGATGTTACAGTGTACCCTAGAAATCTACACAAATCTCTTAGGAAATATACTTCCCTTAAGATAATCCTGCTCCATATTTATTGTTACCATCAGCTCATCCCAAGTTCTGGGTAGTGCCTGTGTGTGTATTAGGGTTATACATTGTTATCTCACACACACACACGGATCAGTGCAATTTGTGAATTCCCCTGTGTGGGGTATGGTCAGGAAACAAAAAGTGCCAGTTCTTGTGTTTGCTGGTTTGCTAATAACATGAAAAACACCTTCTCAGAGGAGAAATGTCAGTGGCTCTTACTTGATATAAAGAATCTGTGCTTGTGCACGTAGAGGTAACACATTGTTTCTGAAGGTACAGGAGATGTGGCTCCCTGTGAACTTGTGTATGTGGGGAGATGTATTTTTCAACTTTTTTTTGCCCTTGTTTTTCCTGGTTCTTCCTTCTGGAAGCAAGCACGAGCTGTCACTGAGCATGGCTTGTCTGCCTCCATGTGAGAAGCCCCACAGAAAACACCTCTAAACCTCAAACACAGGCTAAATGAAGGCAGAATGTGAAATCAGTGTCTGCTTGTGTTACTGTTTTGATACTCGCTGCTGACACCAGATTTACTCTGTAATGCCTGGTAGTTTGTTTAATATTTTTGATTAAACAAACATCTCTGTTACCTTTTTACATATTTCTTGCATGAAACATCATTTGTATTGTTGTGACATCCGTTAAATTAAACTTCTGTTTTTATTTAGGTGTATGAGTTGGATGGCATCCCCTTGATTCTGGACAACTGCAGCATTGATGACAACAATCCGTGTATCCTTTACAAAAGAGTTGTGGTTTTGAGTGTGACTCACGAGAAGAGGTGTGGGGTTTCACAGATGGGTGCCAGCACTGCTTTCACTGGGTGCCCAAGTGTGACTGGCCTCAGGACTTTCTAGGTTGTGTTTAAATGGTTCAGAAGTGAGCAAAGGCACAAATAGGCTTTCATGAGCTGGATTCTAAGTAAGTTGAATTGTGGTTATATTCTGTTTCCTAAAATAATAAATATTGCTGGTTTGCAAATGTCAGCTCAGAGAGCCAGCTGTGACAGGAATCTGAATCCAGACTCTGGCTGTTGTGTCAGATCTTGGAGCCTTTGCTTCCATTGAGGCATCTGTTCAGGAGACTGAAACAGTACCCCATCAATTCTCTGCACTTAATAAATGGGGTTGGGGAGGTTATTCTAAGCACAGAGTCAAGGCTAACAAACTGTTGTAAGAATGTGTGTAATTGAGAAAATCAGTGGTGCTAATTACTGAAATGTTGGGGAGATTTTAATATAAATGGTGTTGTGCTTCATATTATCTTTTTCCTGGGGTTTAAGAGCAGAGACTTTCCAAGACAGATTACTGTTAGAGAGAAATAACTTTATATTGAAGAGAAGCAGTTGTTAAGCAGAGTTTGCCATCTCTTCAAGCACCACACAGTCATCCTGCCAAGTGTGTTCAGTCAGGGATTTTCTGCCATCTGATCATTAGCTCTGTGTGAGTTTCTGGTAAGTGTGTCTGGAAAGCAAATGCATTTCCTGTGTAGAGTCATGTCACCTTTCTTATACTGAACACATGAAACGAGCTTTCAAAATTAATTGATAAGAAAAAGGTCACTTTCTAACAAGTATCAAAAAAACCCACACAAAAATTAAGTTGTGAAAATGGTACATATTCTCTCAGTTGTGTGCTGTGGAACATCATCTACATATAAATATGTCTTGAAATAATGTAGATGACAGCACAAGCTGAGTGGAGGAGCAAGGAGTGTTAAGTATCCTCTGAGTTACTCACTTTATTGCTTTATGTGCACAAGTTTTACATTCCTCACTGTTCCTGCACCTGGAGACCTGGCAGTGTGGCTCTGGACAGGGCACTGAGGAGCAGAGTTGTACTTCCGTGGGGCCATTCAGGGAAGGGGCACTGCTGGAGGAGGTGGGAAGGGCAGGGAAAGTTCCCTTTCCCTGAGCAGAAGAGCAGCCCTGAGAAAACCTGGTAGGGAGCTTTGGTCCCGAGTGACTTCTTTGCTGGAAAGCACAGCTGTGCAACCACCTCTAGAATGTCTTTCTAGGATTAATCCTTCATTTTAGCTGTTAGTAAAAGAGGATAAAGTTGGAGGCCTTCAAAGGCTAGAGTTCTGATTTACGATCTTGAATGAAATGAAAATAAAATACCCTGGGAGTCTTTACTGCATTTTCAGCAATGTGGGACTTCTTGCACCTTTTGATACAGGCTGACGTTTTATGGCTGCACCATAAACTTCTTACCAGAGGATAAAATTTTGTTTACTTGGTTTTTAAAGACATCATAACTATGTGAGCTTTCACCACTGATTCATGGCACAGAGTGCAGGGGGATACAGGCGAGTGGGCAGAGGGGCCTGGCCTGCTGTGACCAGGTTTGCTGTGACCAGGTTTGCTGTGACCAGGTTTGCTGTGACCAGGTTTGCTGTGACCAGGTTTGCTGTGACCAGGTTTGCTGGGTCAGCATTGGCAGTGCAGCTCCTGGCTGCTGCTCTGGGCCTCGCTCTGACCTCGTGCTGTTCCAGGTGCTCTTGTGCTACATGAAATTAGTGCTCCCCTGCCTCTAACATTCCTCATCTGCTGCCTTCCCAGCAGAACTTACACAGGGAAGCAGAGGAGGAGTTTCCAGTTTAGCTGTTTCTACTTTCATCTGCTTTGCAGCATATTCTGCTACCTGTGGACACCACAAACCAGGTCCTCAGCAGCACGTGGGGCCTGACTCCACTGCAGAACAACTGCATCATCTCTGAAGAGATTCAACTGTTTCCTTGCTCTCTTTGTGCACCCCAGTCCTGCCTGGCACAAATCCCAGAATCACGGGATGGGTCAGGCTGGAAGGGACCACAGTGGCTCATCTGGTCCCACCTCCCTGCTCCAGCAGGGCCATCCCAGAGCACATGGCACAGGATTGTGTCCAGAGGGTCCTGGAATATCCCCAGTGAGGAGACTCCACACCCTCTCTGGTCTCTGTTCAGGGCTGGGTCACTGCCCAGCAAAGAAATTGTTCCTCATGCCCAGGTGGAACTTCCTGGGCATCAGTTCCTGCCCGTTCCTCCTGTGCCATTGCTGGGCCCCCCCGAGCAGAGCCTGGTCCCTCCTCTGCCCCCTCCCTGCCTCCAAATTACATGTACAAAATTTTCTGAAGAAAAAAATGTAACTTTAATGGTAAAAGCGATAGGATTTTCTTCCTAGATGAAAAAAATAATTTCCCTAAAGTATGCAATTCATCAGGAGAAGCTGGACTGCCATTTTAGATGTTAAAGAGCTCTTTATTAGTTTTGAGAGGAAAAATTCTTTGATGAGTCTTATTGTTTGTAGCATATGGAAGAATGCTGCAAGAGGAAATGGGTCTGCTCTCATCCTAAAATAAATTCCTTTGTAAACCTGTCATTACCTTAAAATTGCGTGCTGTGAGATCCTGAACAGTTCTGTAGCATTCACAGAACTACCAGGGAGTTTGTAGCTTACAAAGTTCAACTGACATGTTTGCATTGCTCTAATTAATTGTTTAAATTCATCTTTCAGTGCTCAGTGTGGTAGAACTGTTACCTTGTCTAATTACATCTCAGGCTTGTAACCTTTACATTTATACTAACAAGGAGTATTTTTTCCTTCAGGATATTTGATGAGTACAGGCCAACAAAGCACCACCCTCATTGATAGCAGACACCAGCATGATTATGGACAGTTAAGAACAAATTTGCTGTACCTCTGTAATTATTCAAATTGGTATTTTAAATTTGCAGCTACTACAACTTTGCATGTTTCCAAGTAAATTCAATGGAGAAGTGCTGAAAGATGCCAGATTTTCAACTGTGAGCTGCTGGGCTTTTAGCACAGGGGAAAAGGTAAGCAGAGTGAGACTAGAGTTCATTGAAGACCTCAGAGCCTGAGGAGTTAAACTTCAGAGGAGGTTGAATATCACTTTTTCTATACCCTTTAAATCTTCTGTCTGGGACTGGCTGCACCCAAATCATAACTGTCCCTCTATTTAATAGCAGTCAGGCCGTTTCAAAATGCAAGTGGAATAGTTTGCCTTTAGATTAAGGAGAGGTCCTTTCATGAGCTATTTATTTTAGTTCTGAAAATTCAGTTTCTTGTTCTGCTTCTGAAAAGTTGGAAACCTTTTGCTTTACCTTTGTAACCTGTGTTTAAGAACAAAGAAATTAAACGTGCCACAGGGTAGCAGAGTGGGTTGGAGATGCCTATCTGGGTAATACCAATAAAAAATTTACTCCAAATCCTGCTTTTCAGGTTATTTGAAGAAAATATATCCTGCTGTGAGGATATATGTTTATATATATGTCTCTGTGTGTGTATACACACATATATGTTATATACACAAGTAAACACCTAGCTAACTATGTTTTAGGAGTAAGAATTTTCAGCATTTGTGAAAGGAAAACCTGTGGTTGCTGTGAACATCCATACACAGATCCCTTAGTTTAAAGGATGTATGAAAATGTAGAAAATGTAAGATAATTTTTAGATACTCCTTCCCAAAGCTGCTTCTATTATATTCAGTCTGAAAGTCATCTGAGAGGTAGATTGAAAATACTTCTGACTTGATGGCAGCAGCAAGTATAATTGTGGTTCATGAAACTGGCTGAAGCTGGAGGAAATCAAGTTGCTCTGGTCTACAACAATGGCAGTTTGTTTTTGGGAGATGCCAGCAAGGACTTCTGGGGGAGCTGACAGACATTTTATTTCTAAGTTACAGAGTGCAACCTAAACCAGGCCACATGCTGTAAAAAAGCCTTGCCGCTGAATGGAGGCCAGTGGAGAGCAAAAATAGGAGTGTGAGTTGAGTTTTTAGAGTGAACCATCAGGGAGTTGAGCATTTTCACGTACATGTGGCTATCCCATGAGTGTTGCCAAAAAATACAGCATAATGTCACATCAGTAGTGGTTGCCTTTCTTTGGAAAGCTCCCTTCAGGCACTGCCAGTGCATTAAGTAGCTGGATGTGACCTATTTGGTTCTGTATTTTCA
The DNA here is from genome assembly GCF_001604755.1 of Lepidothrix coronata. Taxonomy (NCBI): domain Eukaryota; kingdom Metazoa; phylum Chordata; class Aves; order Passeriformes; family Pipridae; genus Lepidothrix; species Lepidothrix coronata. The sequence continues at coordinate 567,637 of NW_016690309.1, read as the reverse complement.
CAAGCATACATGAAATCATGTTATTGAGTGGATATGGATCTGTAAAGGACCCAGGGTACTGATGAGAGCAGCAATGAATTCCTCATGCCCAGTCAAGTTTTGCCCACCTGGAGGATCTTTGGGGTCCCTTCCAACCCAGGCTGTTCTGTGATTCTGTGGAATTCCCCTTCTCCTTGTCACTTTGCCACTTGCTTTGCTGCACAAGTGAGTTTGAAATAAGTAAGTTTAAAGTCTGCCTGGGCCAAAGTGAAGTATATTCTTTGGTAGAGGGCTTCAATTTTGCATTATTTCTGGTTGCTGCTGTTACCCTTATCCTTGGATGACACAGAGCACTACCAGCATCTTACTTTCTGTCAGCCAGTACTGAGTGTGTCCCTGTGACTTTAACAACCACGGCAGACAGCAAGTTTTCAGTTGGTCAGCAGTGGAGGGATGGGACCTGTCAGCACAGGTTAAGAGCATAAATCTGTCTGCTCACAGTGCCAAAGGTGAAGTAAAATATCAGCTGAGTGGAAGCCAACTCTGCCTGTTCTCACTGGCACAGGTTGCCCAGAGAAGCTGTGGCTGCCTCAGCCCTGGAAGTGCCCAAGGCCAGGTTGGATGGGGCTTGGAGCAACCTGGGATAGTGGAAGGTGTCCCTGCCCATGGCAGGGGGTTGGAAGCAGATGATCTTTAAGGTCCCTTCCAGCCCAAACCAGTTTGTGATTCTATTCTATGATTCTACTGCAGATGGAACTAGGAGAGCAAGAAGAAGTCACTTATTGCCGTGCTCCAGTTCAGACTCTCTGAACTGCTGTGTGCTGAGAATTCACCTTTAGAGAGAGTGGAGGATCCCTGCTCTGGGCACAAGCACAAAGCTGAGCTGCCTGTGAGTGTTACTGTGAGGGCCAGAGAAGAGGTGGTGAGAGGAGAAGCTGGAACAGGTACAGGGGTGGTTATTCATTGAGCAGGAACAGTCTGAGAGGGGCTTATTTCTTTCACCTGACTGAGCAGATCAGATCCTGTCCTGTTCCTGCAGGTTGCTGGGAATTCTTTGGAGCTGTGTTTTATTAGAGACAGTGGATCCCAGGGGCCTGTGTGGCTCAGAAGGGAATCCCCCAGTGTTGTATCAGGGTGGAGTTTTTTAGGCTGCAGTGATGGGCCAGTTTCTTCAGTGATTCCCAAGAGGCTTCAAACTTTGTGTTATTTCTGCTGGTGAAAGGGGACAACCACAGCTATTCCCAAGCACTGCACTTGGCTGTAGTAGGGAGGGTCACCTGTCTGCTGCTGTCACTGTGTGACAGGGTGATTTTGACACCCTTGAAAGAAGCATTGCAAGTTATCCAGTTTTGTTCTTACAGCAGTGATAATGGACCAAAGGGGTCTGGATTCCACTCCAGGTAGGATTTTTCAGTATATTATCTGAAATGTCCTCAGTGGGATTATTACAAAGCTCCAAAGGGGGAGGATCTGGGCACATGCTCCCTGTTGGAAAGGGCACGGGAGGCATTTGTGTAACCTAATCTTGCTTTAAATCACACTTGACATTTGCTGCACATCTGAAGAGATGGGATAACACAACTTCCATGTCTTAGGCCACTGTTTATCTTTCCTTGATGCTGCAAACTCTTCAGGGCAAAACTTGGTGAAAGGTAAAGAACCAATCAAAAAACTTGTTGCATTAAGCATGATATTTAGTAGATCTAAATTCTGACTCAGACTGCACTTCTGAAGTGTTTATTGCCAGAAGCTTCATCCTAGAATGAAAACAAAAATGTAGGGATTTCTCATGAGAGGTTGCACGTCTACTAACTCTATCAGTAATCCCAACTGTTCCCCAAGAACAACTTTTTTCCTATCAAATGCAACATTCTGTTCATATGAGAAAGACTTGAGACCACAAAAGGAATGCAGTGTGCAGTATAGAAAAAGATACTCCAAGAAATTAAAGCGTTTGCCCTTTTTTGTCTTCCAGAAATGACCACAGATTACACTTTGTGTTTGGACATTTACAATTCCTAACGGTATATTTCAGGTTGCAGGTTCTATAATTTCTAAAATTCATTTTTTAGAGCAGCTGCAGGATGATTAAAATACTGAAAATACTGTAAAAAATACTGAAATTCAGAGGTTTTTTTGGGGGGAGGGTGTTGGTGGTATTATTAATTTCCTTGAGAATTTATAAAATCCTGAGGCAGATTTGCAGAGATGTGAATATGAATCTGTTCTTTAGTATCTCGTTCCTGCCCAGGAATGAACTGTGACCCAGGAATGCTGAGTGACAACAGCCCTCGTTAAGAAGTGTGAGATGTTCAGGGTCCCTCTGAGAGCTGGAGGAAGTGTAACAGAGCTGTACAGAATGCAAGAAGGCTCTTTCAAATGTTACATTCTAATATTTCTAATCCCCTGAGAGGGGTAATCTCTGTAGGCACCAACTCATGCATGTAAAAGTGAGGAATTAAAGTTAATAACTCTATTTCTAAACCAAATATTGTCATATTTGTCCTCTGCCCTAATCCTCTTGGTGGACTTAAATCCATGACAGGCTTCAATTCTTGAAAGAAAGCAGATCTTTAGTTACCAGGAGCACCCAAAAAAAAAAAAAAAGAAAGAAATGAAGAAAATATATAATATTTCACTGCTTTTATAGCTCAAACAGCTTGCTTGATTTTTCTGTAGACTTTCTTTTGACAAATTCCCCTCTGGGCTGAGACAGAGCACTAGAAATTTGAGAGCCAAAGGTTTTGGGTTTTGTTTTTTTTTTTAAGTAAAGCTAGGAGTGGTTCAGAAATATTGTTGAGAATGGAATGCCTTCTACAACCACCTTATCATATTTCAGTCTGTCTTGACATTTTTTCTTGTGCATACCTCCAAAGAACACTGGGATGTCATCTGGCCAGTGCTTTGCATAGTAGCTTTATTGTGGCATTTTCCTGTTGCCCCGTTTTTGGTCACTGTTATTAGAACAGTTTTACCTTCAGGTGGTGAGTGCCTTGTCCTGTGCCGCTCCTTCCTGAGCCCGGAATGATCTGCCCTCACTGCCTCAGGTCTTTGGTTAAACTGTCCTTTTGGTTCCCAAATGGTTTCCCCCACCTCACCTTTCCTATCACTCTGGGTGTATTTGCAGTCCCTTCCACTGACCTTGTGGGTTTGTTCCTTTCTCCTGGTGCGTGGAGATTTCCTGAAGGAGGTGCAGCCCTTTCCTGAAATCCTAGATGGAATTGTGGCTAATGGCTGTTTTGCTGAATGCATACTTGGTTATTATGTAGATGCATCTTTTGAAACACCCATTTATTTTAACCATTGTTGGTTTTGGGTGCACACTGGGCATCAGTTGGTGTCTGTGAGGATGGAACTGGAGTTTCATTTACCTTCGTTGTTCTGGTTATTTGTCATAAAGTGACATTTGAAGTGACCATAAGCAGCAGGGGGGGGAGTTATTCAGAGACCCTGAATCAATAAAATACTCACGTATTTTGCTGAAAGATAAGCTGGCATACAGATCCTTGTGGAATCTGTATAAATGGATAAATCCCTAGAGATTATAAACAGAAAAAGAGCTTCAATCCAGATTGTGTCAGCTCAACTTGTCATCTGCCTTAGAGTGGTAAGTTATAATTAGCTTTGCCACATGCCAGATATGAGCCAGGTTGGGTTTTTAAATGTGGTGCCAAATTCTTGAAAGAGTTATTTGACTTCTATAATCTCCATGTTAAAGCATTTTAGAAAAGCTGGTTATTTCTCTATGCATGTAAATGCACATGAATATATTCCTGTGTGAAGGTGGAGCCTTTTTCTTTCCATGTCCCAGGACATTTAAAAGGACCACACCAGCGATATGTAATCAGTTTGTGGACGCAGATACCATCCCCCATCCCCCTGTGCTTCATATCTCAATGTTTGTGGCAGGTTTTAATAGTAATTTGAGACACGAGTTTCAACTTCATGGAATTTTTGCATTTTTTTTCCGTACCTGGAAAGAGAAGATAAGCTGAGGCACTTTTAGCAGTTAGGTGACAGCAACTGAAGGTTTTTCTTTATAACAGAACAGCCTCCTAACCCTGGTACCTGGTAGGGATAACAAACAGATTTAGTTGTCATGAACTCTTAAAATGGGATTAGTGTAAGAGAAGGGACTGTAAGAGCAGAATATTTTGACTGTGGAGCACTAACTTGAGATTGATCAAGAGTGTGATTATTTCTGTTTTAAAACCAGATGATTTATAGTTGCTCATAAATTATGGGTTTCTATTAAAAATGTAAGTCATAATTTTAAAAAAAATTGGCAGTCTAAGCAGCACAAATGAATGTGTCATATTCATGGTTTTAAGCTAGTATTACAAGTCTGAGTATAGGGCAAAGGAAAACAAACTAGAGGTTATGGCTTAATTTTTTTTGGGAGTTCTGTAAGTTTTGGCATAAGAGACATTATAATAAAAATAGCCTGACAGAGCTAAACATGTCCTATGGCTTTTGTAGCTCTAGAGTGCTTGACCCAGATTTTGTGTTTAAGTTCATAGTATGCTAAGGTGTTTTGGCACTGGGTTTTTGAGTCCCACAGAGCACGAAAGGCAGCACATAGAATATAGATTAAATGTTTAGCTGGCAGGCATTAGGGGCTAATAACAGTCTGGGTGTATAATACTGCTCAGTGTGTCTTGTGTGAACTGTTAACCCAGATATACCAGTGGGAGAACAGTCCCCATACTGGTGCAGGTAAGAAAGGCCTCAGTACCCGAGTGCTGGAGCAGTAAACACCATTTAATGACCCTGGGGGGCCGTTCAGCTGCACCTCACTGAGGGCAGGGGGGAGTTAAAGCCTTGGAGCTCAGAACGAGCCTGGTGCTTTGCTCTGGCTCTCAGGATTGAACGGTGCTGAAAATGGCCCTGGGAGCACAGCTGGGAGTGAGAGGGCAACTGGATATTGTGAGCTGCTGGGGTTCACTTTTCCTGAATTACTCATAGCCAGGGGAGCAGGCAGCTGCCCTGCACCTGGAAGCAGACATACAGCACATTTGGGCAGAATGTTTTACCTAGCTCTGGTGCCTGTGCTTCAAAAGGGATGCTGAAAAATCCAGGTGGAGGGAAGAGACACAAGAACTGTGCAGAGCTTGGAATATCTCCCTTGGTTTCTTTCTTTTGTTCATGCCAAAGATGCTTTATCAAGTGCTTTGGTTATGATGTGGGAATTATTTCTTTTAAATCTATAATGAAAATCAGTGTTTGGAAGCAACTCTGAACAAATCTAAACCAGAAATAAATCACAGGCTGTAACGAGTGAGAGATTTACCTCCTGGGACAGTTTATTTAGGGACACAGTGGAATCTCCCAGTCAACACTGAAAGTCTCTCAGAAAAAGGCAGGAAAATATCTTGTATGTGAAACAGAATTGACAGGCTTGATTTCCTGAGGGGCTGAGCTTTACTCATCTGTGTTTGTGCAGAAGTGTTGGGCAAAAGAGGTCTAGTTGTCCATTCTGGTCTTAAAGTTATATTTGTTGGCCATGGACACTTAAATAGGTGAGCTCTCACTGAAAGTCATAGGTGAGATTTAACATTCCTGTCTGCTGGTTATACAGAAGATATGTCTCTGTATCCCATAGGGCACACTTGAAAAATGGATTCATCATTGCAGATGATGGGTAGGATGCTCAGAGATGGAGATAAACACAAGTAGCCAGGAAGATGGTGCTTGTCTGCACGAGGAAGGCAGAGCTACTGGTGTGGGAGGTTAGTGAAGGCCTGGGGACTGGAAAAACTCTTTATAGTACAATTATTTTGTGCTACAGATGTTTGCTATTTTTTGTAGGCTGTGAATCACAGAGAGTGTTGCCTTTGTACTGAAACTGGGTGACTTTCAGGTGGGTGGTTTGAAGTGAGGAGAGGAAGGCCAGGCGCAGGTGAGGAGAGGGAAGGAGGGAAGGCCAGGCTGCCATGGCACAGGAGTCTGGTGAGGCTCTGCTGCCACGCTGTGGCGGGGATGGAGCCTTGTTTGGCACGGCATGGTCCAGCCCTCCCACCCATCCCTTGCACCAGGTGAGAGGTACCTGCAATAGGAATGAACCTCTGCTTTCCCTTCCCCGTGTTACAGATCATATCCCTGAAGAGTGTGGTCAGGAATAAAAGCCTCTCCCAGCATCCAGGGGCACCTCTGTACCTTGGAGGCTTCTGGGTTAAATGGGTTCTGACTCTGCAAGAGCCGGGCAAGGAAGCAGTGACATTCCCACTTCATACAGTACTGCTTTTGAAAGCTCACTTGATCATCCAGAGTGTGGTGAGTGCAGTCATAGGTGGTAAGAACTGCTCTGGAATATAGGAAAATACAGGCAACTGGAATATTGTAGACTTTTTTATTCTACCTTCCAGGCAGAGCATTTTAAGTTTGTATAGGCTGAATTCCTGAAGTTTTCTGATGCTGATAATTCAATGTGAGGTATAAATAGAGTCCAGTGCATTAATTCTAAAAATATAAATTAGGCCTTTGAAAATAGGTAAGTCAATTAAGATAAAACCTTTTGTTCTTTACATTTTCTGTTACTACATTTTTGGTAATGTCTTAAGCACAAGTAGACTTTACTTTAAAAGGTAGAGGAGTTGTACTAAATTGCTATCAACTTATGCAGCTCCTAGGACTTGCTAAAACTACTAAAACCCCCAAGATGAAGAAACCTGTAGGGCTTTGTAAGTGCTTTGGCTGATGGTGGGACCAGAACTGCCTGTCTGCTGCGTGTGGTCAGTCCCAGCACGTTGCTCCCAGCTGGGCTGGGCAGGTGTGGTAGTTGTCCAGAGACCTCTTTAATGGGGAGAGGAGTTACCTTCAAGGTGCTGTAAAATGAAAGTGCTTCAAAGGACTGAAAGGCTTGAAGGGGAGATGGTTTGTCTTTTCAGTGTGGTCCAGTCATGTCTGCAAGTAGAAGTGACTCTTCTAACATGACACTTCAGTATTTCATTCCAGTCTGCAGAAGTTTGAATCAAAATTGGATTATTTGTTGAAGACCAGAAAGAAATACAATTAACAAGAATTGTATTTTTGTTATCTCTGGGTTTTAGCCCTGTTCCAGAACAGGTCCTATAAAGTTGAATGGCTTTAGCTGGGGGCTGCATAAACAGCCCATTTGACAAGTTCCAACCCACGGGAGTTGACTTTCTTAATAAGGTTTTGTATCTCCTCCTATATTTGATTAAAATGTAGTTGATATTTAAATAATAAAAATCCATTTTAAATGAGGTAATGGGATAGAACAAAGAATATCCTCTTTTTCTCATAAGACCTAATTACTCTTAAGGAAGAAAGTTCCTAAGTAGTGATTTAATTATGGAAAACTGACTGTAGTGCAGGAAATGGTCTAACTTAACAAAAAAAGTCCCTTCACTGTGTAATAAATCAAACCCTCCACCAAGAATGTTGTATTTAGAGATTCCTCAGTATTAATAACTATGAAGGGGACTTAGGAAAACAGATGTATGTGTGTCATTCTCCTTGTCATCGCTCTTCAGTATCCTGTATTAGTTCATAGTAATACTTAACTTTCAAAACTTGCCTTTTTCAAGCAATATACTTCCAAGGTTCCTTGTGCATTGCTGTGCATTTGCCTCGTCAGCCTCAAACCTCATTAATAACTTTGTCTGCTCTCTGTCATCCCTAGAATCCAGATTGCTTTGTGGGACAGTTTGTAGGGGTCCTGATGGCTGCACTGGGCTTGTCAGGAATGTTCAGTCCCAGCTGGAGTTGGTACTATGGGAGTGAGAAACTGGAATACTCTCTGAGAACTGGTCTGCACATCCTGCTCCCCAGTAATGCACGGCCACGGGGTGTTGGCTGGGGACTCCTGGCAGGACATGGGGGTACTTTCACACCCCATTAAACCTACAGACCAGTCACTGGGCTCCTGCCTTGACTCCAGCAATGTCTTGGACCACAATCCAAGGGAAAAGAAGCAGGAGAATTGTGAAAAGTTTCCTTTGCAGTCAGTGGCCAAACTTCCACAGGATTTAGTGAGGTAGATTTTCGTGGCTTCCAGATAGTAACATTTTTCATCCCTTAGGGCTGATCTTCTCCAGCTCTCTTCCTTTTTCTCTGGGTTCCCTCCTCTCTGACAGTTGAAGTTACAACCCAGAGGAGTGGAGACGATTTTAAATTTTAAATTGTGGAATGAAGCTGTTGCCCTGTCTTCCATGCTTGTGTAGGTTCATTCAGTTTTGTTATTGTTTGTATAGGTCAAAATAGCATAGGAATCCCATAGCACACAGTACTGAAGGGTTTTGGAAAAGGGTAGCTATAAATGCACAGAAATGTTTGCTTTCAGTCCCTAAACAGATAGTCTGGTGATGAGGCTTCTGCAAAATGAAATTAGTTGTTTTCTTCCTTTTGTATGCTCTCTTCCCTGTGACAGAATATCATCATCTTCACTTGTCTGTAATGTTGATTCATTTGAGAGTGCAATACACCCTGTTGGAAAAATGCAGACAAGTCTGTGCCATGAGATCTGCTGCACTTGCTGTGTTCCTTCTCTTTGGTGCAGTTTCACAACAAACAGGCTCATGCTCTTATTTGTAGTAACTATGGCAACTTTAGAAGCTCTCTTTCTAAAGCTGAGCATACAATAAAGTGCTTAAAGTGTTGGTAGGATTAGAGACTCTCGAATATGTTTAATTTTCTCCCTGTGTCTCTGTCTTTGGAGAGGAGCAAGAGGGTAATGTGAGTATTAGGGTTTTAATCTGGCTTTAATCTCGCTGACACTCAGGTCTGCCCGAGCCTCCCCCAGCAGGAACAAGGGGTCATGAATATTCATGGTGCGGGCACAATGGGCAACCTACACACAGAAAGGAGTTTGTGAAGGAGGGAAAATGTTATTGAAACCATTCTGCAGCTTCAGCTACAGTAGTCAGTAATGATAAATGCCAGAATGGTGATAGAGTTCATAAGATAATGGGGATGTCTGAGATATTATGTAAGCACGGATGGATCTGGTAATGGGGAAACAGCGTTTGCTGTGGGGTTTAGCAGTGGGTTTGTGTTGAGGGACATAAGGATGATGGTAACAGGATTATTCCCAAAGCTAATGCACACAGGCATCTCTGCAAGTACTTTTGTGTCTGTGTGGCACTTTGTGAGACTGAGAACTGTCACTCTGAGAATTGCTGTTATTCCTGTAGGAGGTTTTCTTTTCTGTAAGTGCTGTGTTTTACACAGAGATGTATTTTAGGAACACAACAAGACAGATCTGCTCCTCATCCCAGGAGCAGAGCCAGGGAGGGTGGTAGCATGTTTCTCACAGTCCATTGGGAGAACTTCATGTTGCTTTCTGGCACTGATGCAATGTCCTAAATCAGACCTGGGAAAGACCTGCAAGGTTTTAACCTTGGTTCGTCAGCATTCATGAACTTGCCTGCTTTGCTGCTCTGAAATCTGTTCTCACCACTGGTGCTAATGACTGAGAGTCTGCTTGTATGTGATTTTATTTCTTAGGCATTTTTTTGGCTTATATGCTCAAATGTAATCTTCAGTGGAAATGCTCAGTTTATGTAACTTCAGTGTAGCTTGGCACTTGTCTTTTTACTTAACTGTAGTAGTGATGCACTGACAGAAGAGAATACATGAATATTCTCCGTCATGTTCACCTGTTAAGGCTTTGATGTGATGCATAATTTTTTTGGGTGTTAATTTCTCTCCTCTGTCATTACCTCACACTGGAGTTTTTTGAACCACGAAGGTGTGCAGCATGTTTCCTGGCAAAGTGTAAAGAGCTCTGTCAGAGGAAAAAAAAAAAAGCCTTGTAGTTGTTAGTGCTTTGCCATTTTTGATTTTCAATTCTGGACTTCTCGAATGTGGAAAAAAAATATAAACTGCTACTAAAAGGCAGGGGACTGTTTCACTGACCCATGCCAGTGCAGGGCTGTTCCCTGCCAGGTGTGTCCAGGCTGCTCTTCATCCAAACCCTTCTCTCTCTGTTGGGGATGTGTAAGATAGATGGTGTAAGATTGTGTAAGGCCAGTTTCTCTCTTCTCTTGTTTTGTCTGAGGTTCCCATTTTCCCCAGCTGAGGAGTTTTTCCCTCTCCTCACCCCCTGGCAAATGCCAGAAGAACACCACCTTGTCTCTGTGCTTAGACACTCTCCAACCCAAAAGACGTCAAGGAGATGAGTAAATTATGCATATTCCTCTCCTGGATGTGAAGCTACATGTAGTAAATAATTGGTGCCCTGCAGGCAAACCACTTGTGTGACTCAGAAAGGGTAACTTGGGAAAGATTGTATCAAACAGCCTTTCAGCTGCAGAGCTGGGACCAACATCTCTGACACTTCATAAAATGAACACTGTAGTTCACGTGGAAGATGCCTGGCTGATAATCCTGGGAATTTAAATCCTTTGTCTACAGCCCTGACATGTGCCTCAATCCTGGCCCCAAGGGACCACCTTAGAAGGTGAATGAGTTGCAGCTTGTGCCCGTTCCAATGTCAGCAGGAGCTCCCTGCTGGTGATCCTGGGGTCTGGTCTCCTGGAAAGTGTGTAAAAGCTCCCAGGCACAAAGGACCCAGCTTAGGAACCTTAGAGTTAAAGAATTTTAAGTGTCTTGACATTATTTGTGCTATTTTCAGATATTAGCCTGGATAATTTCTCTTTTTCTACATCTCTTCAGCTCTTGCAGTGAAAATAATAGTTGTCTTTCCTGGACATGATTTACAGCTTATTTTGTTTGCCAGTGCTTGGAAGTGTAGTGTTGAAGTGTTTGGATCATAAACAAGTGACTGATTTTTTAATTTAATCCCACTAGGAAGATCATTGGAATATTTCAGTTAACTGTAATTTTGGTTTGAAACAATATCTCCATTTAATTCTTGAAGTTCATTTGTATTTTTGTTAGGGTTTTTTTCCTAACACAAAACCTAATAAACTTGACTGAAGTTAATGGACATAAATCATTCTATTAAAAATTAATATAAATTAAGTTCCCTCATATGCAAGTATTTGCAGGTTCAGTGTCAACACCTGTCTTAAATGTCTTACTTTTTCAAACCCTTGATTTCTACTGGGTTTCGAGGTTTAAGGGGTTGGGGGAGGGCAGAAGGAGGGGAATGCAGTAATAAATGGCAATAAACAATGTTTCATCTCTGAATAAATAACCAGTCCTTGACTCTGCCCCCCAGTTGTGAACCAGTGGGCAGTTTTTGCCATCCGGAATCTGACGGAGCAGAACGAGCGGAACCAGGAGCTGATCGCGGGGCTGGAGGAGCAGGGGCTGGCAGAGGGCTCTGCCCTGGACAGCATGGGCTTGGAGATGGACAAACAGGAGGGCAGGCTAATCCTCAGGTCTGCCAGGAAAAAGCCCTCCTGAGCCAAGGAGTATTTCTCTTATAAAATAGTCTTCCCTGCTCAGCCAGTCAAGATTTCCTCCTTTTCAGTCCCAGTCTGCTGGAAGTGTTACACTCAGTGTCAGAAAAGCTGCCAGATGATGCTTCTGCCTCATAAACAGAAGCACACCTCTGTGTTTCCTGAACACTTGGGTAAATCAGCCTGTGGAACAAAGTCCTTCTTGTCAGTGGGTTGGGATTCTTGTTTCCTTGGTAGAAGGGTGTCACAGACGCAGTATTGAGTTGTTACAATTTCCTTTGCTGAACCTGGGGATAACTGTTGTTAAAAAACTCTCCAGAGAAAGAGCTGCTTTGCAGGCTGCTCTCCAGTAAAAGATCTGTGCTGAGTCAGGGCTAAACAATCAAAGTTTTCAGTCATGGGACTCAAATATCTCTATTTATCTAAGGATCGACGGGATGTTGGATGTACATAAATATTTAGTGAATTAAACACAACATGCCTTCTGTGTATTTAAATTATGAGTAAACCTTCTTTTCTACCTTGTTACCTTTCAGTCTTCATGAAAAGTGTATTAAAACCAAAGCTGAAGCTGTTGTGGCAACAGATGCTGCATTCCTTTGCACTGGGGCATGTCTCTGTTTTGGAGACTTGGGTGTTTGTTTGAATTTTATTTGTTCCTTTGGAGGGTAAGTCAGCCCACTTTCCTTTCATTTTGTACTTCTCATGGGTTTTCTGAACTCTGGCAGACTGCTGAAGAGGTAGTTTCTCACTGTGATTAATTCTAGGAGTTTCTTTTCACCCCTCTGCCTTTCCAAAACATTGACAAAACTCATTTCCAGTTAATTAATTCAAGAGAGGCAGAAGAATGGAAGGCCCTGCCTCTTCATTTTGGGTACCCTCCTGTATTGTTGTTGGACCCTGCCACTGTGGAATGTGGCATGAATGAGATGGGGGGAAGGGGGGTGAAGCCAGGGTGGGGGGGCACAGTTAACTCTGTGTGTGCCATAGCTTTGCCCTGGAAGCCGAGAAATGTAACCCTCCATGCACGAGCAAAGCAGGAATTGCAGCTTAATATTGCTGCTGCTTGTCTGTTGTTGCTGCCATTTGATTACCTCCAGTGATCTTGAACTCACAGGTCTCAGGAAAGTTAATTTGTTGGCATTTAATCCTATTCTTAAATGGAAAGGCAGGTTTATGTCCTTAAACTCCACATGCCTGTAACCAGCCTTCAGCCATGAGTATCAGCATACGCTCCTCCAGTTCAGTTTTTTGGTTTAAAAATGGGAAAAACACAGTACTTTGAGCTGTGGGAAGTCCCCAGCAGTACATAACAGTGCTGGGGAGTAGAGCTGGACTGCTGAGGTGGTTTCAAGTTAACTGGAGGATCTCAGTGTCTGCCCTGGTGGGACTATGGATTTGACCCAGTGGGATTTTAGCCACCTGTGGGGTTCAAAGGCAAGGATCCAACACTACTGTCTTCAGCCCTTTCTCAGGTAAACGGGGTCTAGAAAGGGATGATGGCAGTAGGAACAAAGACACGAACTCTTGGTGCTTTTAGTGACTTTTTGCTTGGAAAACAAATGGGGAGAAAAGCGTTCTTTGTGTTAGCAAAGGGTAAACATGGCTATAAGCAAAGTGCTTCATTTGCTTTTTAAAAATATTTTGACAGGAACATTTTGTCGGGTATTAAACCCTGTTGTGTCCAAGTGCTGGTTTATAAAGCTGTGTCCTATGCAGGTGGGTGCCTTTTCCTGGCTGAGGGGAAAAGGGATATGGTTGTGGTTCTTCTTGAGCGTGTGGTTTCTCAATGATTTCCTTAAGCCTTAATTCTTGTGTTTAGGCCAGAATTCATTTAGCAGTATCATTAGTGTGTCACATCAGATTTACAGCTGGGTTTGTAGGGGTTTTTTAGTCTTCATCTCCATAACACAATGAAAGATTCATACTTCTCACCCCTAAGTGGGGGGGGGGAAACAATTCTAATCTTATATATAAAAAAGCATTATTCAGAAGGCTGCATCATTCATCTTTAAAAGGAAAGAATTAAACTTTTGCTAACAAAGGACCGTCAAATATAACCCCATCTGAAATGAAGCTGTTTTCCACTGAGTAATTGTAAAGCTTCAAACATTTTTATTTTAGTGCCACTACCTACAAAACTCATGTTAAATGATTTAACAAAGTGAGAAAAAATATATAGAATTATCCTGAACAGAAAATGAACTTTGTGTGTAAGGAAAAAATGCAAAGAATTTCCTTTTATTTAGGGTGATAAAGAGTTAAAATCCTGTTCACAAAGCAAATCCAGAGAGAACTTTGGTTGTGGAAAAAGCAGTGGGAGTCCCTCTTTCCTTTTAAGCAGATGGGAATAGACAGGGTGTTTTTTTTAACTTGACAGTTGTATACTCACCGATGGAATATGCACAAGCCTGTAAATATAAGCCAAATAATAACAAACACAAATAAATCTGAGGGTTTTGTGGTTTTCAGTGCCTAATGAAGTAATAGTTGTGTTTTCAAAAAGGGAAACGTAGGGCTTTCACAGCAGAGAACATGCTGATTACTGTATTGTGAGTGGCTGGCTTTTGATTTTCCAGGATGGATTAATTCTCGGAACACAACAGGTTCCCTGTCCTCCCCCACTGGAGTCCCAGTCTCCAATAGACTCGTTTTATATGCTGGGGGATTAATACAGCACAGCAATCGGTCATAAAAAGCAAGCTTTAGTGAGTTTGTAAAGGGGCAGAACAGGCAGATCAAGTCTTGTGACCATCTTATTGCTTTCGAGTGTTTTCAAACAGTGGTGGTCAGATTTTTTTGATTTTTTTTTTTTTAAGGTCTATTTGTTATTAAAAGGGAATAGGGAGTTGGTTTTTTCGTCATAAGTGGATAGATTTTGGAAGAGCTCTCTTGCAAATTGTGAGAAATAAGCTGAAATGTTTGCAAAGCTCTGATTTTTTTTACTGCTTCTAATAATTTAGCTTTGTTTTGCGTAAAGTACCTGTAAAATACATTTTTAAATACAATCAACAAAACTCCAAATCCCAGTCACTAAATGCCATTGTCACAATCTTTATTTAACAGTTGATTTTGTATTTTGAGGTTGGTTGCAGATGTTTGTGTAGTGAGACTCTGAAAAAAACTCCCCTTGATTTGCAAACGAGAAAGTACTGAAAGTGTGAGGCTGTACCTGAAATTGCCTTCAATCTTTGTACCAAGCCTGAGCTGTACTGTTGGGTTAGAATTCATTGTCTGCTTAGAGTAGACTTCTTTGTATTAAAAAGGGGAATTTATGAAGGAATGTAGAAGAATGCATTTTCAGGAATAAATTGTTCCCTGTGAGGGTGGGGAGGCCCTGGCACAGGTTGCCCAGAGAAGCTGTGGCTGCCCCAGCCCTGGAAGTGTCCAAAGCCAGGTTGGATGGGGCTTGGAGCAACCTGGGATAGTGGAAGGTGTCCCTGCCCATGGCAGGGGGTTGGAAGCAGATGATCTTTAAGGTCCCTTCCAGCCCAAACCAGTTTGTGATTCTATTCTATGATTCTACTGCAGATGGAACTAGGAGAGCAAGAAGTCACTTATTGCCGTGCTCCAGTTCAGACTCTCTGAACTGCTGTGTGCTGAGAATTCACCTTTAGAGAGAGTGGAGGATCCCTGCTCTGGGCACGAGCACAAAGCTGAGCTGCCTGTGAGTGTTACTGTGAGGGCCAGAGAAGAGGTGGTGAGAGGAGAAGCTGGAACAGGTACAGGGGTGGTTATTCATTGAGCAGGAACAGTCTGAGAGGGGCTAGCTGGGCTCAAAGGCCCCTTCCAGCCCAGCCCATTCTGTGCTTCCCTGATTGCCTTGCCTTTCCCTCCCTTTGCAATCCCTGCCTCCTCCCGTGCAGTGAACATCCCCGGGTGTGCCGGGCAGCGGGGCCGGATCCCTGCGGTGCTGTCCAGGGTCCTGACGAGCTGCCCAGGGCTCTGCCAACGAGCTTTTCCGTGGGGTGATCCCGCTCCAGTCCCTTGGAGCGTGGCCAAGGCATAACCATTCCAGGGGAAGCTGTTCATGCTTTAGGCTTAACTGGTTTCTTTACGGGAGTTTCCTCTCCCAGTGATTTCTGAAAACATCCAGGAATTTATGAGAATGAGAAACTGGCATATTTCTCTCTGTATGTCAATAGTATCCCTAAAATCAATTTTTTACAGACTTATCTATTCCCAGTATAAATCCAAGTGATGCATTTTCCTCTGGCATAATCCATCCCTAATTTGACCGTATTGTAAGGTATTGTAAGCTCTGAAAAACCTCAGTTTATACATTGAAAGCAGACCTGGGAGCTGAGCTACTGAATTTGCTGAATTAACGTTCCAGTCCTGAGTCCAGTGTCTGTACAGGGCCTTTTCCACATCTCACTGGTGTGGTGCTGGAAAAGAAGTCCAGAAGTGAGGGATTCTCAGCACTTCTCTCAGAGCTGCCTGGTGGTGTCCATGTGATGTGGAACTGCCCAGAATGAAGAAGGCAGCAGCAAATGGGAATGGATCTTGAGGGGTGGGAGTTCAGGTCTCCTGGAAGATGGAGAACACGTTGTCAGTCAAATGAGAGAGTATGGTTAGTTTGCATCATTCCTCCTGTTCTCTGGACACTTGCAGAAGTTTGCTGTCCAAAAAGTACCTTTTAGAAAAAGCCTTCCTTCTCCAGGCTAAGAGAAAAGAGATGTCAGCTTTCAAATGTAATTTGGGTGGGATTGACTCTGTGCTGCATTTAATTGCCCTATACAGTCATGGAATCATTAAGGTTGGAGTCCTTATTGGAATCAAGGATACTCTGCAGTTATGCTCAGCATTTTCTGCAGCTTTACAGCTTACTTTAAAGGTAGTACATAATTCAGAAGAAATAGTTATAATATTTAAATAGTACAGAGAAAATATACAAGTAAATCAGAGAATTATAGTTTTGCATGGCTTTTCATAGGAGGTAGAGACAAAGGGAAGCCTGGAGCATTTAGAATAAACTTGCTGGTTTTTGCTGCACAGTTCAGAAGTGCAGCTACTGCTGCGCTGGTGATGCCATGGAGACATCCCAGAAGTTCCTGAGCAAGACACACTGTAATTTACTTTTGGCAGTGTTTAAACTTCAGATGACTTCCATAACACACCTAGGTTAAACTTTGACATTTCTTTTCATTTTTGTAGCACAAGCAAACATGAATGTAGAGACAAAATCTCACAAAAGGGATTTCTACTTGAATTTTTCCTTTTGTCATTCAGGAATTATTTCAGCCTGTTTGTCCACTTGCAGAATTGTTATGCAATACCTTTAGTTTATCCAATCTAAACCTACTCTCTGTCAGTTTGAAGCCATTCCCCCTTATCCTGTCCATGCTCTTGTAAATAGTCTCTCTCCATCTAAGTCTAAGTTGTCAGTGTTTAAAAAAAAAAAGTTAAATCAAGCCTTGCAGATCAAGGCACTGTGGCAAGCAGTAGCCTATTATTTCAGGGTCATTTTAAAAGAAAAACAAAGCAACCAAACAATCTGAAATTGTCGATAAACCATTTAAAAAATCCTGTTTTCCCAGACATGGAATGGGAGGGAGGTGGTATTTCTGTTCCTTACCCCCTTTATTCTGCACCGTGTGCTTCTCCTGCACATCACACACTGTTCCTACTTTTGCTTAGAAGTGAGGTTGATTTATATGAACAAGACAAAAAAAAAAGGGTGTCATTAAAACTGCAGCACATTCCTTGTCATTCTTAGCATTTGTGTAGCATCCAAGCATGGACTTCCCTCTGTTTTCCGTGCCTTGTAAACCCCTGTGTACAGGGATTGTTGATTACTACATTTGGACAGACCTTGGCACCTCCTCTCAACTGCTCAACATTAAATTTTGTTTAATAAGTGGGGTTTTTAGCCCCATATTTTATGAAGTGGTGCAATTCCAGTCTTTGACCCAAGCTCATCTCTGTTTGATGATACCAGGGTGTGTCTGAAGTGCCCTCCTCAGTTCTCAGTACTTCTCATTGCCAGGGCTTTGTTCTAAATTACAGCCATCTGCTGTGAACCTGCATCCCGTGGGTTAATGTGTATTTTGATATTAGGACAAGCTTTCATTATGTTTTCCCTGTTCCCCCCCCCACACACACACACTTTGGGACTTTAAGCTTTCTAGCTGAGCTGTTGTGGTGGCCACAAACAGGTGCATGTCTTACACAGGGTCTCATTCTGCGGCTCCCACTGGTGCCCGTGGCCTCCTGAACTCCTCTTTGGTGCCTCCTTCCCCCTCAGACATTTCCATGAATGATAGCTTTTCAGCACCCTGGGAACAGCTTGTTGGGAAAAACACTCGTCGTGGGGTGCGGGCAAATCCTACACATTTCTCGGCGGGGGTTTCATGAAAGGGCTGGCTCTGTGCTGCAGGTGGGACGGACGGGCAGCCCCCAGGGCCCTGCTGCCCCCTCCTCCTGCCTCTGGGATTCACTGGCAGAAATCTGCTGCTCAGTAATGCCGGGGGGCTCTCGCCACAGGTGCTTCTCAATTAAAATCCACTTTGTTTAAAAACTGCAGGCTTGTTTAACTGAGCCCCTGGGGAGAGTTGTCAGATCCCGGGATAGGTGACACAAATGGATCGGTGACCCTCTGGGGCTGCATTGAGAATGCCATATCCTGGGGGACCAGAGGGCAGCGTCGCTCTTCAAACAAATCCCACGTTTGAGAAGCCCTGGTGGAATCCCCGGGATGTGGCGTTTTCAGTGTGGGGCCTTTTTAATCCAGCTTTTAGCATTTTGTTTTGTTCCTGCTACCCTTCTCACCCCCCTCCCCTAAAGTGCTTTCTCCTTCTTTCTACTTCTGATTTAGCTATTTAGAAAACACAAAGGTAAAAGGAATATTTTTATTTTTTCCTAAGAATAGTCTCTCTTTAGTATTCTAAAGATATTTGCAAGAAATTAATTGGTATGGCAGAGCAGGGTGTGGGCAGGGGGAGCCTTTTAATATTTAAAAAAAAAAGTTGCAAGTTTTAAAATCGTGATTTTCTTTCTTTTTTTCCTTTATTTTCTTTTTAAACAGAAAGGAAAATATACTTTTGGGTGATCTGATCTATTCCCTGCCCTCTTAGATGTGTATTTTTAGCATTTTGAACACATGTAATGTCCTCAGATATTGCTTACCAGAGCGCTTTGAACTAACTACAGAGGGTGGATGGGATGACTCAGGGGACTGGTAATTGAGTGCGGAGCCTTTTCACCTCCAAGTCCCCCGTTTGAATCCAGCCCAAGTTGGAGCGACCTCGTGGTTACCCTCAGATGGGTGTTTAGTGGCCTGTCTGAAGTGAGTTGGTGGTCCCAGTCCAGCTCCTGGCAAAGAGCTGCCACATCACAGCGGCCGCGGCCCTGCCGGTGCCAACTGTGCAGGGCAGGCCCGGGGAGCTCCGTCTGCTCAGCGAGGCCCCAAAACAGAGCCGGGCTCCTGCCCCGGGCCCCGGCAGCAGGAGCTGGTTGGTGCTGTGTGCCGGCCGTGCTCTCTGTGCTCTCTCCTTGTCCTGCTCCCACAGCACCGAGCTCGGGGCCGGGGTTTGCTCTGCCCTCCTTTGCCAGGCCTGGGCTCAGAGGCATCCCACACACCCTGTGTCACCTGGATTAGTCTCCTGACATCTCTGCTAAGGCTGCCAAAAGTAAGATTATTGACAAATGCGTGTCCAGGGAAGGACAATGGAGCTGGGAAGGGTCTGGAGCAGCAGGAGGGGCTGAGGGAGCTGGGGGGGCTCAGCCTGGAGAAAAGGAGGCTCAGGGGGGACCTTCTGGCTCTGCAACCCCCTGACAGGAGGGGGGAGCCCGGGGGGGGGTCGGGCTCTGCTCCCAGGGAACAAGGGACAGGAGGAGAGGGAACAGCCTCAGGCTGTGCCAGGGGAGGCTCAGGTTGGACATCAGGAGGAATTTCTCCCTGGAAAGGGTGGTCAGGCCTTGGCAGGGGCTGCCCAGGGAGGTTTGGAGTGCCCAGCCCTGGAGGTGTCCCAGGAAGGCCTGGCCGTGGCACTCAGTGCTCCGGGCTGGGGACAAGGTGGGGATGGGGCACCTCATCAGGGTAGACTCGTTGATCTTGGAGGTCTTTTCCAACCCTAATGGTTCCACAGTTCTGTGATGGTTCTATGATTTCAGTCCATTTGTTTGACAGCAGCAGTCACACTGGTGGTAGGTCTCCCTTCCCAAAGTTTCCATACCACACCATCATTTTGAAGTCCTCTTTCTGAAGTGGTTTTACATTTTGTCCCTAAAGAAGTTTTTTTCTGAAGCTAACCCAAAATGTAGTTGTTTTCAAAGTGTGAGGATAACATGCATAATTGTGACATTTTAAAACCCCTTGTAGCTGGAAAAAAATTCTTGCGTAAATATCTTGTATGTCGGGAGTTTTAAAGTGTAACCTCCATGTGCACTCTGAATGGTGCTTTAGTGGATTCTAAAGCCCACAGAAGATCCCTCTGCTGGCAGTGAGATTTTGGGTTGATGCACAGATCTCTCTGTGGCAATCCATTTGCAAGATCATGACAATTTTCACATATAGAAGTCGAAGTAAACATGGATTACAATATTTAAACTGTAGAAAGTTCTTTCTGAAAATGGGGAATTCACTATCCAGAACCCATATTCCATTCAGGGGAACAATAGTAACAGTTCTAATCAAAATACAGTGTTTTCTCTCCCAGGTACTAAACTAAGCCCCTTAGAAGCACATTTCTGATTTTTTTGCCCCAACTTTTAATGTTAACAGTGGTTTCTGTAAAAATAAGCATTCCCTCAGAGTATTGGCAGCCCAAACAGAGAAGCTGAAACTGAAGGTAAGGATAGTGACCCTATGAGGGTTTTTTTTCTAACTTGAAAAAAATGACTGAAGTAAAGTAGAAATAATGTAGGTTTTTAAGCTGTTGATTCTTGGTGTTGGTAAAAGGGTAAGGAAGGATCTGTATAGCAGGAGATTTAAGTATTGCCTTACTTAAAAAGGCTTAAAAAGGCTTACTTAAAAAGGTTGCAGCTTTTGGAATCTGTGTACTTCAAGTAACTAGCTGGGCTGATTTCCTCATTTCTGGTCACTCACTCTTGGGTGATTAGGTCAGGTTTCACTGGGAGGGGATGGATTTTGAGTGTCAGTGAGGAATATGGGTTTTTTTGGCCATCAGGAGGATATAAGGAGGCAGGTGGGAGAGCAAGTCTCGGGCTGGGAGCAGCACAATAGGAGCTGAAGGGAAGCCAGACTGGCTCAGGGCTTTCTCTTACCTTTTCAACATTAGGAAGATGTCAGGAAATTAACTCTTGAAAGAGTGTACAAGGAGAATCCCACACTGACTGGTATCTCGAGGAGTCCAGGAAAGAGGCAAAAATCGTTGCTGCTTGCAGATCTGGAAAAGTGGGTAAAGCCAAGAAGGTGTTGGAAATGATTTGCCTCAGTCGTGAAAAAGATGTGTCACTTATCAGGAGCTGACAGTGGCAGAGTGTTCCCTCTGTAAAGCTGAGGCAGGAGGGAGGACTGTGCACAGCTCTGCCCTGAAAATGTGTTCATGGTGGAAGTGCTGAAAGTCTGGAGGAGATAAGTCTTCTAAATAATGATGGTTTTATGGATGAGGTCATGCTCTCCTCTCACCAAGGAAGGAGATGGAAAGAACTGGAGTGGAAAGAGTTGGCAAGGTCAGTCTGTCTTGTTGTCACAAGAGTGGCAGGAAGGAGGCCTCCAAACAAACCAGAGCCCCGGGAGTGAGGCAATCACCGTTTCTTCCTGCTCACATCAAATTCCTGTTCCAGGCATTTCCAAATAAGGGTGAGGAACTGAGCGCCACAACCGCAAGATGACAGTGCAAGGCTGTTAAAACCAACACTCCTTTTGCCTTCTTTTTAAAATAATCCATGTCCTGCCATGAATCAAAGTGCCTCTGTAACCTGCCATGCTCCAAAATAGACTGACAGGAACATATACAAATCCTCCTGGAAAAATAAATGACCAGAAAAGCTGTAGCTGGCAATTCCGGGGTAAGAACGATTGGCAAGTTGCACCATTGACTCAACATGATTTTAATCATGGTCTGCTTGTTCATCTCAAGGGAAAAGATGTCACCATGTGTCTCGTGTGCAAGCACAAGGCAGACAAAAAGCACATGGCAAAAGTAGTTTTTGTATAATGGTAACAGTAGAAAACAAACAAGAAAAGAGAACAAGGGGGCAAATTCCCTGGCTAAAATGAGTTAATCTGAGATCAGTGGAGCTTTACTAATCTGCACCAGCAAAACATCTACCACCCTTACCCTGACAACCCTCCCCTTGAGCTTCCCACTATTACAGCAGCGATGAGCTATGGAATAGACCAAACCACTGTGCTGCTGAGGGCAAGGAGGAAAGGGCAGTTTTAGCCTGTCAGACGAGGGCAGTGCTGCCAGGGCGGGAGCAGCTCAGAGTTTGCCAATACTTGAACCCACTTATGCTTTGTAGACACTTCTAAATATTCGGGAAATCTTCAAGTGATGTTTTGTTTTCCAAAGCTATCTGATGGCCTGAATGTCCCTACCCAACAATTAAACCAATAAATTCAGAGGCCAGTCTTTAAAGTTCAGAGCTGCAGATGCTGCCACTGGTGCATTATTCATGGGTTTGGTTTTTCCCTTTGATATCTCTCTATGGTGTGATCTGTATAGCAGAAAAGAGCCCACATCTGTCTGTTTACACCACCCTGGAAATTCCTGTGGGCAACCAAAAAAGTCGACCACAAATAACTGCTGGGCTACCAACAAACATAGTATCTGGAGTGCCTCCACCCACCTGCCATTGGGCAGATTCCTAAATCTCATTGGAAATGGGAAAAATCAGATCAGGGTGGGAGGGAGAAGCAGAGAGAGGGATGGGAGAAAGGACTAGTTTGAAAGACTAACCTGAAATTAGCAGAACTGCTATAGGATTGATTTTTTTTTTTATTTATTTAAAGTAGAGTAAGTCACGTGTGGGCCCTGAGCTGAGCGTCACATCGTGGCACATGACTCGTTGTGGGGTTGGGGTGAACCCTTTAGAGTGGACAGGTTCTTCTGAACTGTGTCTTGTTGAAAGGTGGACAGGAAACATCCTTTAAACCATCTGGAAAATTCATGAACAATTCTCCAGTGGGATGCTGGGAGAGGCTGTATATTCTGGGTTTGCCCAAGCCAGTGGGGCCTCTGGTCATTCTTGCTTTAAGTGTGGGATCTCTTTATGTTACTGTGGGTCTTGGAGAGAGTTACAATTTCCATTGGTTTGGAAAGCTGCTCAGTGCTTCCAGTGATGAATTCCTAACCTAGACCTTCACTCATACAGGTATTACTTTTCATATCCATATACCTGAACTAAAGGGCTTGGGTAATGTTCTCATTATCAATGGAAGTAGTTATGGGCTTAAAAGCAGGCACCCACCAAGCTGGATCTCATCCTATGGCCCTTGCATCCTTGAGAGGTATGGGAATTATTCTGATTTATTAAGCTGATCCTACTCTATGCTGCTTGATTTGCAGTGTTCAGTGAGCTTTGGCTGTTACTTGCCTCTCACTAGTATTCAATCACTGGCTGTTTAACTTGATACGTGAATAAAGAAATAAAGCCAAGGTGCAGATGGTACAAAGATTTCATTGTCCATTAATATTTTTTCAGTCAGGTGTTGCATCTATTTTTGAACCTTTAATTCTTGGTGAGGTAATTTCTTCCTGGTGCAGATCATCTCATGTGCTGGACTGTACCACACCGATGTTGACTTGTCCACTTGGAAGTCTGTTGCTCTTAGAGCTTTTATTTCCTGAATCTGGGGAACAGTTTTCCCCCTTCTAATTGTGTTCAATTTTCTGAGAAATACTTTTTTTTTTTTAATAATTTTGAAAAGTAGCATGTCATAATCATTTTCTATGAGGAGACATTGACACTTGCTAGGATCCTGTGGCCAGGTGGCCACACTGTTCACATCCTTGAAAATGAAAAATAAAAAAATGTGAATGCTTTTTTTTTTTTAATGTAAAGTTTTTTATTCATCTTTCTCTTAAACCAGAAACTTGGAAATTTGATTTTTTTTGTTTTGTTTAGCTTTTAACTACTAAACCCTTTATTTAGCCGACTGAAAGTGTAACCAGATTTTGGGTTGGGGGCCTTTTTGGCTATTCCCGACTCTCTCCCTTGTCCTGTTGCGGAAGATGGCCACAGTTCCTCCGTTCCGTGCAGATCCGAGGTGGTGCTGGGGTCTCTGGCAGGTTCCCAGTGCAGGTCTCAGATGACTTGAGTCCTTCCCGTGGGTCCCTGGGCAGGCTGTTGAGCAATGGCATTCTCTGGTGGCAGTCACCTGTGCAGTGAGCAAACGGAGCGAGCGCCCGCCGCTCTGCTGCGCCGTGAACGCATGGCTGGCCTCGCTGTGTCAACAACCCCGCACGTCCTCATGGGCACAAATGCCAGCAGGGTTCCCAAACTGCACTGACTGAGAAACCGGTTGTTTTATTACTTGTTTCTACCTTGAGTGGTGAGATTAAATTGAATTTAAAAGACTAGCATAAGAGGAGAAGGCATACAGGTAAGCACAGAGTGATTGTTTATGTGTTCGTTGTAAATGTGTTCATTTTGAGGCTGGGGGCTGGAAAGGGAGACCAGCAGAGGACAGTGAATTGCATTTAGATCTTTTCTTTTCCCACTGACTAAGGGAAGGTTGCTCATGAAGATAACTTTCTCATCAATAACTTTTGCCAGCCTGTGACACACGTTACTGATCCTTCTCAGATCTGCGCCCAAGCAGAGTGTTTGTGCAACGAGATGTTGAGTAACACTCTCCTGAAAACTGGGAGACCTTTGATTATGCAGTGTACTGTGAAGTCAGTAGTGTAATGAGTCTTTTTTTAATTTTTTTCCCCTCCCTTTTCAAAACACGTGAATAAATGTTTTGTAAAGCTCTGAAAGCTCCTTGTCACTCTAGGCCCTTGTAAATAGAGACTCTCTTTCTCACAGGCTCCCTTCAGGCCCTGGAAGGCCACAATTCAGTCACCCCAAAGCTTCTCTTTCCAGGCTGAACAATCCCAACTCTCCCAGCCTTTCCTCCCAGCAGAGCTGCTCCATCCCTCTGATCATCTTGGGGCCTCCTCTGGACTGGCTCCAACATCTCCATGTCCTTGCTGTGCTGTTCCCCAGGGCTGGAGCAGCTCTGCAGGGGGGTCTCACCTGAGGGGCAGAGGGGCAGAATCACCTCCCTGCCCTGCTGCCCACGCTGGGGGATCAGCCCAGCACACGGGGGGTCTGGGATGGGGCATGTCCAGCCTGTCACCCACCAGCACCCCAAAATCCTTCTCAGGGCTGCTTTGGATGAGACTGTCCTGAGATAAATTTAATGGCCACCGGGTGGGTTGGGACCTCCGAGAGGGAGAAGCCCAGCATTCCTGCCTGGATCCCACGAGGGTGGAGGTGGCAGCACTGGCTGCTGGGAACAGAGCACAGATCCCAGTGTGCTTTTCAGGGTTTCCCAGTATTATTCAGTGTGGATGAATGACCACCCTTTGCTTTGTCATCAGGGAATATTTATGACCGTCGGAGCAGGGCTGGGTTCCTGGAGACGGGATAACACGTGGCTTTGTGCTGCCAGACAGAGAGTTCCTTTCGGTGGTCACACCAATGTTTTTTCATACTCCCACGGACACCACAACTTTTTTGGATAAGGAAGAAGATGATGGAACACAGATGAGGGAAAGAAATGGCCTCAGAGAACTTGGATACGTGGGGGTATTTTTACCCTTTGGGGTTTTTTCTTCCTGAATTTCAATGAGTGACTTATTGGAAACTTCTTTGGGTTTGAAGTGCTTTTTTTTTCTTGTTCCACACACACAAAACTGTTTTGGGTTGTTTTGTTTGTCTTCATTTATAATGCAGCTGAGATAGGGTGACTTGATATTTTTAAAATAGAAAACTGATGCCTTCTGAGGGAATGGGGGGAAGAGAGGAGGATTTTACTAGCTGGAAGCATGGGTCATGCCAAGGACAGCTTGTTGCTGTGAAGGGTGTGCTGGAGATGAGGGGGAGGATTATGTGGAAGCTGGTATGGAGAGAAGAGCAGTGCTCTTTCTCCTTGAGTGCCAAATCCACTGATAGTTCTCTTCCTCCACCACAGTCACATATCTCCTTTTATTTATTACCCTTATTTTTACCTCTTTCTTTTAAGGCAAATTCTAGATTAAACTTTTCCAACCCATGACATTAGTGACTATCAGGCACTGAATGCCAAGCAGATGCCTTCTGTTTCCCTCACTGCAATCTGCTGTCATTCCATAAAAACAAACCTAAAAGAGAAAAATATCCTGTCTTATTGGTGAGGTAATAAAGTGAATGGCATTATAAATTCCATGCTGTGAATTGCTAAGCTGGAGAACCCTCACAGAAAATGCTCAGCATCTTGTCCTTTCTTGTTTTGATCAGTACTGGAACCTGTGAGGCACTGGGAGCTTAGGAGCATCTTTTGGAGCCTGCTACAGGCTGGAGGCTGTCAGAGAAAGAAGTTGCCAGTGAGTTGTCCAGCGTGTTGTGGAGCAGGAGGATGATTTGCCAATGACTGAGTGTATTCCAGGGATTCCCGATCCAATGGTCAGGGTGAGTCTCCACACAAGGCCTGTTGCTTCCTCCTTGTGCCTGTTGGGAAAAGCACGGTCCTGTTTTCTGTGTTGGGCAGTTCAGGTCATGAACACCATGAGTAAGGTATTCCTTTCAAAACCATCACCCCTGGGAGAACGTCACAGTTGGAAAGGAATATTTCCTCAGCATTTCTATGTCTATAATAAAAAGAATGTGCAAATGTTAATATTGACAAGTGATCGCTGTAGAGTCTCTTCGATGGTAATAATCTTTTCCTTCTCTGCTGTCATGGCCATTCCACAGCTCCCTGAGTTTTCTATGGGAACTATTCCGACTGGAGACAGGGAATAGAAATTAATGAAATAAATTCTGTTCTAAGATTACTGAATAACATATTTCCACTGGTGCTGGTGGGGTTCAAACACAAATTTTTGCTGGCTCCTGCTGGGAGACTGAGAGAGAAGGAGAAGGTGGCATAGATTTTACATATCCATTATCACCTAATTTTGATTTTGTTGTTCCAAAAAAAGTTGAGATTTCACATCTTTTGAGAAGTTTAGCAAAGGTACACTTTGTGCACAGGCACTTCAAACATCAGCAGATGCTGAGAGCGCCAGGAAATAATGTTGGACAGGGCACTATTACAGTCATTCTTTCTACCACTTCCTCTCAAACTGATGTAAACAGTCCTTTCCCTTGGGAAAGGGAGAGCGCTGAGCTCGAGTGATCAATATGTGGTTTTGCTGTGGTTACTCGGGAAACTTCATCCCTGAAATCTTTTTTAATCACAAGTTTTCTGGCATCATTTGACAGGATCCAGCTTTTCACTTCTGATCTACTGTAAGTTATGGAATCTGGCAAATAGGCACAAATCTGGATGAGCTGGTTTATGGAACAATAAACACAGGTATGCGTGTTTGTGAAAATTAAGACATTTTTAAAAGATAAATAATGACTGTTTTTAAAATAGTGATTAATTTTAGATTTTTAGATGTGCTATGGACTTCCATATTCATTTATTGCTCTATACAAACATTTTTCATGTTTGGTTTTTCCCTCAGCATTTTAGCAGATGTATGGAGGCTGGATTTGATGGCTTCTGGCACATCAGGATCTCACTCAGGAAGCCCCTGAGCGAGGCAGCGCCGTGTGAACACGAGGTGCAGCAGCTGTTTGATGGTGATCAGTGCCAGACACACTGGTGTGCAGTTGCTGGGCTGTATTTGTGCTGTGTGCTCTGCAGCTGCACACACATCACGGGGGAGGCTGTGGAGGGCACACGGCCGGGGTTTATTTCCCCCGACACAGTAACAGGAGCAGTAACAGCCGGCTGGGTTTGCCTGCATCCCTCCCATACAGGCTTTCATTTTCCATGTTCTCAGCTATCCCAAATTAAAGGTGAAAGCTCTGGGGTTTTTTTCCCTGGAATTGAAGTCCTGCTAAGATCTATTTGCAGAGATCCCTCCGGGAGCCCCCGCAACTCGTTCCTGCAGTGGGGGTTGCTGGGTGCCAGGTGAGTGTGGGTTCCCAGACCACCCTGGGAAGGGCTCCTGAACCACAGGTACCTTCCAGACACCACTGCCCAGGTGAGACTTGCCCACCACACTGCCAGATTTGCAGGCTTGGCAGACAGATGGCGAGGCATGTTGTGTTCAGGGGAGGTGGGGGGTCTGTGGGGTTGTGTTCGTGGGACTGGGAGGGGGGCTCTCAGTGCTGGGAGCGTGGTGGGAGGTGCTCCTGGGCCTCCATCCACGTCTGAGGGGGGGTTAGGGCTAGTGAGACCGAACATGGGGCTTGTTGGAGGTAAGAGCTGGTGTTTTCTAATGGTATTGGGAGCAATTTTAATGGCGAGTGCAAACACTGTATACAGGTACAAAATAATAACACCAGTTGGAAGGCACAATAGCCTTGTGGTTCCCACAATGGATAGAGATCAGGAGTTCTTGAATCAGTTTTTGGCTTTGCCACAGGCTTCCTGTATTACTTTTCAGGCAGTCACTTAATCTTTGCATCCGCCGTCTGTGAAACAGCCAGGCTTGGAACAGTTAGGCTTTGGAAGTATGTGTCTAATTCAGCTGTTATTATGGAAGTTAAATATTAAGGACCTGTTACGTTATCATAGGATAAAACCACGTCACATCTATTTTCACTGTGAGCTTTGTTCTTTTGCTGTTACGTTGTTTTTCAGGAAAAACAACATTTTCACTGCATAAAAATAAGCAGAAATTCACGATGCATGACATGAGAGCTGTATTTGTGGACTCCATGTCTGACACTAAAATACGAGGCTCATGTTAAATGCCCCTGGGAAGACTTCAGAGCTGATTGTTCAGTAAAATGAAGCACGGGTCTGGGCATTCATTGAAAGTAAACAAATGATAAAAGACTTTGTAGAGATCAGCTCCCCAAAGCTGTTTGGAAAGTTCCATAGCCTGTGTCTATGGAACAGGGTTTGTTGACAGGGATGCTGCTCTGAGCCCGTTGTTCAAATTTCCACCAATATTATGTGTCAGAGAAGGAAATAACTTAGATAAGATCAATTTTCAAACATGTTTCTTCAGGAAGGAACTAAAGAGCACTCCTGAAAACTACCTCCTGGAATGTAAAAATTCTGATCTTCGGGAAAGTAAAGGAACTGCTGTGGGAGATGAAAAATGTCAATATATTTGGAGAACAGGTGAGTTTGTTTGCCAAGCTTGGCTCATTTGCAAACTCCAAGTGTGTCTTTGTCTGTGCCCGGTGAGTTTGTGAGGAGGTGCCCCCAGCTGTGGGCAGCACTGGTGAATGTCACCGTGATTGACACTCCTCACAGGGTGGAACATGGGAGCTCCCTGTGGTGCCTGGCAATTTGTCCGCGTGGGGGGAGGATGACAGAGACTTCTGAAAAGGATGGGTTTAACTCTGTCTGTCAGTGTTCACTGATGCTGTGGGAAGTGGTAATTAGCTGGCTGAAGTGTGGAGGGGTACATCTCCCCTGCGGGTGCTCTGCAGCACAGTCCCACACACCCAGAGGAGCAGTGATGCCATGGGGCTGTACATGTGCCCTTCAAAACCAGCAGTTCCCTGAGCCCACCCTGTGAGTGTCCTTGTTCTAACTGTGGAGAAATTTCACACATAAAGGCAGCTTCTGAGGAGTGGAACCCTGAGAGCCACGTCTCACCCCTCCCCAGCCCTAAGAAAGCAGCACGGGTGTAATAATGACCCATAGGCTTTTACAGAATTCCAAATACTTCACCTGTGTTGTGTCTACTTTGTCACGTGCACTGATGTGTCATCCCTGAAATATCCTGCCTCAGCTATGTCAGCTTGCACTCTGGAATTTTCTGGGGTGAAATACTTGTTAGGAAAAGGCATGACCTTTTTTTCTCCGCTGAGTATTTAATATGCTCCACAGGCTATTTCAGACTGGTGGTGAACAACTCGAGAGTCATGTTTTGGTGAACTTCTGCTCCAAGACCTATAAGGTAGGACTCTTTCCAAGAACTCCAGTAAGCGTGCCTAGAACCTCCAAATCAGGGAGGTATTCAGTTGGAAAATCACTAACCTTTACTGGAAAAATCATAATTCATATTCTTTGGATGGCCTTTTGTAAGTTACAAGCCTCAAAACCAAAGAGCCCCTGCAGCTGCTGAAAGAGCTGCACATCTGCCTGGTTGGGCTCTCGGATGGTTTGGCACAGCTCAGGCAACACAGAGCTTTGCTCCAAGGCATCTCTGTGCCCCTGCCCTGTCTGCTGGGACACATGGGCTTGGTGATGTTTTAAACCTACCCTGAATTACCCGTGTGCCTTGCTGCAGTAGCATCTTCCACAACATCTGCTGGGCTCCTTCTGCGAGCAGAGGTGGTATCTGGTGTCCCTGGGGTTGATCAGCAGACCTGACTGCTTCCTGGATCACTCTGTGAGCTCTAAAATGCTTGGGATGCTTTTGCTTCCTTTCAGTGAAATTGTCAGGAAGGAGGCACTGCTAAAAAGGAGGCATAATTGAAATGTAAAGCTTTGGCTGGAGGTCTGCTACACTGCAGGGCTTCATGCACAGTGGCAGACCTTCAGCCACACAGAGCCCTGTACCAAGGGGCACTGAGGTCCCTCCTGCAGGAATCCCATTGCCAGGAGCAATTTGACTCGTGCAGGAACCTCACAGAGGAGTGGCAGAAGTCACCTCTTGGAAGGGCCAACTGGACTTTCTGTGAGAGTAGTGTAATACACTGTGGAAGTACGTGTTATAATGGACCATGTGTGACCTAAAAGATCCTTTCTACCCATTTTCTGTGATGCAGGTACTGAACCATGAATACCCCATGACACTAAATCCACACTACCAGGCAAAAGGCTACA
Organism: Lepidothrix coronata; assembly: GCF_001604755.1. Classification (NCBI taxonomy): domain Eukaryota; kingdom Metazoa; phylum Chordata; class Aves; order Passeriformes; family Pipridae; genus Lepidothrix; species Lepidothrix coronata. The sequence goes on along the minus strand of NW_016690309.1, from coordinate 537,442 downwards.
TTTTAAATTGCTTATTTGATGATCAAACAATTTCTGTGCCTGATAGTGTCTCTGACAGTGAAAGGCAACAGAATAACTTAATTAAAAAGCTAAAGCAAAGCGCTAATAATACATGTTATCTCACCAAAACCACAGTTGTCTCCCCTGCTGCTGTAGGATTTGCCAAAAAAATAAAAAGCCATAGAATAATGGATTAGAAATGCTTTCCAGCCTTCCAGCTTTAGGCAATGCATTACCAAAATATGATTCTTAATAGGAATATTGTGAGGAGCATCATCATTTAGGAACCGTGCCAGCAGGCACTGGATTAATCTTTTTTTTTGTTGTTATCAATGCAGGCTGGCAGTACTTCTCTCCAGATGTACCATTTGGCACATTAAACAGTTCTTTTCTTAGAAGGGAAACCTATGGTTTCGCCATGTAATGCAAAACACCAATGGAATCACTACATAAGCAAAATGCCAGTAATGGTACAGTGGTCCAGCCACAAACATTGGTATGTTAATTTTGTTTTATTTTTCCCAGTGTGTCATCTGTAGTGCTGTATTTTGTACCAGGACTATGGCTGGGCAGTTTAGTATCAGATTTTAAAGTGTGTTTTCAGTGAGAGGTTTAAACTAGGAAACTAATGGTTGGGGGGGGTGTTCCTACTTAATATGAATCTAACTATCATTTTAGATTGATTTTAGAGACGAGGCCAAATTTCCCCCTCAGTTATAGCTGTTCTACCTTTTGGTAATGGTATTCAAATACACTGGCAAGCAAGTGGGCTGTGGCTTATACTTGCCATTGCTTCCTAAGATTAACTAGACCTTCAATTAAGGTTCTGATTTATTAGTAAGAAGGTTAATATAATTATAGCATATTCGGTTTGTATATGGAAGGCAGTGACTGGCCTTCTGTGCTGCCTTAGTTCTCTCATGGATCATCACCAGTCCTCGCAGAGGCAGCTGTATTAGCTCTTATGTGGCATTTGTTGTATTTCAAATTACTTTCTGAATTTGTTCTATCCTACTGACATTCTATGGAAAGGAAAAAAGTTGCAAAACTACTTGTTTTCAGTCCCTCTGTGTTTCTGGGAGCAGCAGAAGTTGGGAGGGGTGACATATGGAGGGGTTTTCTCTGTGTCCCTCTGGGTTTGCATGCCAAAGCAGAACATGAGTTGTTCCTTTTTACACTTGACTTTTCTAGATGAGGATGGGGTTTAACCTACCATTTCTTGTGTAGACCTTGTTCAGGGCATCCAAGGTGTTTGGCCTAAGCTGGCTTGCTTTTAGACACTTCTTTTGTGAGCTGGGTTCTGTTTTGTCACCCCTCCTACCTCAAGGTATCCCAGAGCATGTTCCTCTTTCCTGCCACTGTTGCCCTGCTGTAACAGGTCTGATGCCATGAGCCTTGTTTCTGGTTTAGAACGCACTTGTGGCCCTGCTCTCTCATCAACTAGCCCAAACCACAGTGGGTGATAGGCTGCATTCCAAGGAGTGAGTGCATGCCCTGCACTCCTTGGGGCAGTCCTGCTTCTTGCCACTTTAGATCTGAGGGCTGGTCATTGGGAATTGTCTCCAGATGATCAGTTAGAGAGTCGGGATGGTAAGAAATGCTTTTTCACCTTGCACAAATGGTGACATTAGTGTAATTTGCTTGTCTGGTGAAGGACAGCAAAGAAGGAAGTACATGCCTCACTTCACTGTGCCACTATACACTGACTATTGATGTGTATTACAGAGTTCGTTCCCACTGGCAGGCCTACCCTTTCCCATCTGAAGGTTTCTGAAGGATATCTGCACTTCGTGTGTAACATTTCCCATTCCCTGTATGAAAAGGTGCAGCACTTCCTATGGGATGAACAGCAGAACTGCCTTCTTCCTGGCTTTGAGGCCAAGGGAGAAAAAGGAGGTTGGCTGAGCAAGGAACACATTTTTCCTTAGCAGGGCTGCTCTTTGCACCAGGGACAGGTTGTCACCTTGGGGAGAGAGCTGTGACACACTGCCCAGCCTGGCTGCCCAGCCCCACTCCTGGCTTGGGTCCCCTGGGATTTTTCTGTTTGTTGTAACAAATAGCCTGTAATTCAAGCCCTCTGTAGGTGGGGTCAGACTCTGCTCCATAGTTTCGGTAGATAGCAGGTTTCTTTCTACTTAATATGACAGGTGTTTAGTTTTTAACTGACTCCTGCCATTCACCAGAAGTCTCACCTTTCCTCCTCCCAAGTTAAACATGTCAGTTCTGGCTTTTGCCTGTCCACACAGTGAGAAAATGACAATTTCTGATTACCCCCTCCCCTCTAAAAAGCAGTGGAAGATGAATAGTTTAAAAAAAAAAAAAAAGGTGATTTCTCTCCAAGATTCTGCCTAAATTGGGTGGTGTGGCCTTTCCAGTTTGATTAACTCAGTAATTAAAAATGACCAGGTGAGGCAGGGCAGTCACTTTCTTCTGGTTTGGTTTCTTCTGTCCCATGAAAGCTAGGAAATAATGCAAGGAAGGCACTTAGTTGTGAGAACACTTTCCCTCTCCTGTTGATTCAGTTCCTAAAATCTAATCATGTTTTAAACCCCCAAGAAGAGGAACAAGCAAAGTATCGTTATTTCCCTTCTGGAGGATTTCTGCAAGGAAGCTGATCCTCAGTCCCAGTCTGCCACAGAGTAAAGAGGACAGTGCTAATTCTGTGTCCTGTTCTCCTTTTTCTGTTCTAATTGTGTCTTTTCTCTCTGCATCAGAAGAGCTGGGGCAGAACATGGCTGTGACTGTTTGCAGCTGCCCTTGGAGCTGGAGTGGAGGGAGTCCCCCCTGTGCTGCCCGGAGCTCGGCCGTGCTGGGGGAGCGTCAGCCCAAAGGGATGTGCAAGGTAAACTGCTTTTAAAAGGTCACTGGCTGGGCCTTTCAAATCATGTTTAGGGTTCTCTCACCCCCATTTGTGTTGCAGAAAGTGATCCCCTCCTATCTGTAGGGTGCCTGGGGTGTGGGGTCTGAGATTACTGTGGGACTCTTTCTTCTGTGAGGCAAATCTGTTAAATACAGTGAAAGTGTGAAGTGGGGTGTGAATGTGACTCACAGCCCTGGCACTGCTTTACTCACCAGTCTGCTATGAGCAAGTGTCCACCAAAGAAACGTGGATTGGGCAATCAGCCTGTGTAAGATGGCACACCAGCTACTCTGCATGTTTGCTGTATTTTTCATAAGACTTGGGTAACTGAACTTCACATACTCTCCATTCCAAAGTTCATTCCATTTCTTAGTACTTTTCAGCTAGAGGTGAATTTTCACACCTGGCTGTCATCCAAATTGCATGCTGAAGGCATTTTTGAGGAAACTTGAAGTTTTAGAGTGTTAATAAAGTGTTGCCTGCTAAAATAAAGCCAGATTGGTTCAACATTAATGTTAAAGAGTATGTAAATAGTAAAGGCTGAAATGTCAAAACAAATATAGATAATTTAAAAATATCACTCTATGCTCAAGGTTTGTTGGTGACATTTCAAGAGCTATTTTGTAATTTTTCTATTAAAAATTATGCACTGCCATATGCTGAATATGTCAAGCTTCCCTTCTACTGCTGTTGTTTGTGTGTCAGAGGATTCTTCTGTAGTCATACAGAATCACATATTATGTCCTTGTCCTTCAAGATCTTCCTTGAGCCTGCACCTCAGGAATGCCTACAGTTTTGTATGCAGCTTGTTGCAGGTACCTCTACAAGGCTGTTCTCCTTTGTCCCTGTTTCCCTTTTGGCTTTTTACCTGTCTGCCTGAATCTCTGTCTTCTCTCTTTATATGGAAGTTCTCTGAGGCAAGAAGCGAATTGACCTTCTAGGTGCATACAGCACCTCAGTCCTTGCCCATAATGAGTGCTCCCTCTCTATACATCCTACAGCGGATGGGATTTCCTGGGAAGAGTGAGTCCTTTCCTTAGGAGAGGAGTTAGGTTGGTCTTTTATAAGATCTGTCTTCTAGCTTAGTTATTTATTTGGTATGCTGTTAGAGCTTTGGCATCAATCAGTGCCCCCTTTACAAGAGATGGTGAGCTCATTGGTGGGACACACTGCAGGCTTTTCCCTTTTCCTCACACCCTTCCACATGCTTTTGTCCAAAACCCTCCAGGCTGTTGGCACCGTGTGCAAAATGGGAATGTTGATGCTTTGTCCTTTGGGATCAGGAGAGGCCATTTCATGGAGACTTGCACAAAGATGGAAAGGAGAATGATTCTGGTGCTGATTCCTGACCCACCGAGATCCAGTGGGTACATGAAGATGTATTAGGAAGGAAACTGGGTGTCAATAACACCAAGACAACCCTGACCACTTTTTTCAAGATGTCTTAGAGAGCATGTAAAATTCAACTTCATACCAGTTTTAATTCACTTTCATACTGTTGGGCTCCACTTTAATGTCAAAAGCAACCCTTGAGTGAGGTTGGATTTAATGTAAAGAATAGCATTATGTCATCAGAAAGGAAAGTGCTGCTTAACCACTAATATATTTTAAATCTTTTTCTGAGTAGATGTGTTGCTAGTTATACTATATAAATTTAAGAGTGGAAATTTGGTTTCTCCATCATCATGGCTTGCATGTCTAATATTTCTCACTGGGCTTTGGAGTGCAGCCCAAGTGCAGCTCTCCCTGGAAATTTCTTTTTAATCTAATCCCATTCTCTAGTTAAACATTTCAAATGAAATATACTGAGGAAGAAAAAGAGGACTACTTTGTTTGGAGTGCTCTATAGGCAGAAGATTGCCTGAGGACTTCCTTATGGACTGTACCTTATCTTGCTGTGTGTCCAGTAACTGATGGAGTTGGAGTGTAGGTACCTCAAGCTCTGTTTGATTTTCTTTCTTTCCTTTTTTTTTTTTCATCTCCAACTACATGGATTAGAGCTATAAAGATGTTGGTCTAAGTCATAAGAGTTTTGGAGACCGGAAATACTTGATTTCAGTAGTTGAATTTAAAGTTATCTGAAGGTAAATATCTCTTATCTGGACGGTGTGTAAATTGTGTATTCATCTGATTTCCTTTCCTTACTGGATATCATTTTCTCTTGGTGAGTGGTTCATTTGGCTTCCTAAGCAGAACTAGACAAACTCCTAAATCACTTCATGCTTTCAGTGAGCTGTGTCCCCTTTCTTTTCTATTTTCTTTAATCGTTCTTTTCATGCTTCCGGAACAATTGAGCTGAAAGATTGCGAAACTTTTCGTATCCTGGTCTGTGTGCTTGTCCCAAACCTCATACCTTGAAATAGTGTGTTTGATATTCAGCTGCCATCACTGTAATATTGCATGCTTTGAGCTTTGGGATTTCTAACGTGACTGCAAACATTACCTTTCTAATGATACTTTGTGTTGGATTAAAGGGTGCAAACACTGTATTGTGAGTACTGGAGTTATGTGCCCTTACCAGTCTGGGGACCTGTAACCTACTGCTGGGAATTCCAAGTTAGGTTTCCTAAAGATAATACCTTGCTGCAACTCTCCACTAAATGGCTGCTGTCTTTTGCTAAATAGTTTGTGTAGAGCCCAAAGCTGACTAAATACCAATGACAGCCTCACTTTTCAAAAAGGATGTGTGTGATGGGTACTACACTTGTTGTATGGGTGTTTTTGCGAGTACCACGTGTGGATATTTGTTCTAATAGCCAGTCATTATAGCAATAACTACCAGTAACATATCAGTTAATTCAGTGCTTTCCAGAGGACATTTCTGTGCTGAAAAATCGTTCTGAAAAAATGTCACCTTTCCTCCATACCATTATCGCTCCATAACACAGCATTATCAGCAAATACCTGATAACATATCCCTATATGCTTGCTGTTGTGAAAGAATTAATATTTATACTTTTATTGCTGCAAGCTTTGCCAGAGAGTCTCCGTTTGGGAGTAAGTCTTGGCATTGTTAACTATTTTGCTACCGTGGGTGCAAATCCTGCCTTTGACATCCCCTTGTTCTGCCTTATTGGAAACACACTGAGTAGGAGGCAGGGTCTGGCTCCCAGGATCTCTGTTCCCGGGGCTGCCAGGTAGGCAAAGTGAAACCCAGGGTGTCTCCAGCAGAGTCCAGGCTGACTTTGCTCAGCTTGGCCACTGTGAGTACTGTGTTGCTCAGCAAACTGGTGTGAGGAAGGATTGATGCACTAGTGTTGCTGGGGTGACTGTGTGCTGTATGGTCATACAATTAAAAATGTTTAAAAAACAGTGTATTCTCCCAGAAGCACTAACTGGATCTTCTTGCAGTCCCTACCTGATCTCTGCATGTGCAAACCTGCCAGTTCTGCACTTATCCCAGGAAACGCTGCATGGAGACACTTGTTTCCATCCCTGTTCTTGAGGCCCTTTCAGAGCTATTAAATTAAGAGGCTGGCATGTCCTCCTTTGAAATCCCAAATGGGGGATGGAAGAAGGAGGTGGAAGTTCAGTACCATCCTCATGCATCTCAAAGAATTTGAAAGCCAAAGGAATTCAGAGGGATTACAGCAGCAAAGGACGTAAGTGCAGTCTCAAAATCAGGTGAAACTACCAGTGCTTTAAAGATCTCTCTTAAAACTCTGACTATGCTGATGTGTTGATTTACCAGCAGAGGAGCTGTGAAAAGCCTCATTTTCCATGGCAGCCAAATGAAAAAATGGGGTCAACCCTCCAGTTCTGTGGGCTTTTGTGCTATTTTTTCTACATTATGTAAGGGATGGTCTCCACTGCTGGATGGCCTTCCTGAATAGGAATATTGATACACGTCTGGTGAGTTGAGAGAGTGATTCACTCTTTGGTGGCATTTGTGCAGTCCCCCCTGCCAAAGCTGTGCAGCTGCTTTGTATTTCATTTTGGGAATACTGTTTCCTCGAAACCAGTGTTTGGAATCCAGTGTGTAACTTGGAGAGGGGGAGGATGTCCTCAATTTCATTAAAATCACATCCAGGACTTTAGTGGAGGAAAAGGCTTGGAGAAAGGGAAGAAGCCAGGGTGCTAGTAATGAAAACATTAGGTTCCTTGCAGAGCACCACTTTCCTTGCAAGGCAAACACCAAAAAGAGGAAGAAGCAATTCCTGGGTTTCTGATTTCTGTGGCCCTTTGAGCTGATTTGCAGCCGTGAGAAAGGTGCCAATATCTTTGTATTGTTTGGCAGGGAAAAGATTACCTTGTAACTCATCTTGTCTGGCTATGGCCTGGCACTGGATCATGACCAGGTTGATGGCAGCCTGACAGTTTTAAAAGAATATGTTGGCATTTTATGAAAAGGGAAGTTATTACACTTGAAAGGAAGTAAAAACAAAAACAGAAAACCTACGCTTGTCAGTTTTATGGCAGAGGCAGTAAAAATTCTGGCATGTTACTTCAGCCAACCCCTGCAACAAATTAGTGAACTAAATTGATTACAAAATCAAAGATGAATTTACATAAGCATTTGTGTTTTAGTTACCCTGCTCCTACAGTGTGTCAGACACTCAAAAGAGTCAACCCCATGCCCCTTACAGTTAAAATTAGTTTACAGCCTAAATTTAGATGTGTAGCAGCAAGAAGGGAGCATGGAAAGAAAAGAAGAGCATGGGAAGGGATGGGACCTCCTGGGTCACTGGCTCCAGTCCCTCCCAGTCTCAGGAAACCACATTGTCCTACCCTCTTTCAGGCTGTGTTATGGTCTTCTGACATACTGTTGGGTGATACAAAAGATGGGGTTAAATTTACAGATTTGTCCCAGCTCAGTATAGTTTTTCTCTGTCTCCGTTAACTGTGGGATTGGACCCACGCTGAGGCTTATCACAAGTTCCTGCTGGTGGCTGTGTTTTACAGCCAGGAGATGTGCCAGGGAGCTGGGGACTGTGCAGGCAAAGGCAGCAGCCTTAGTGAGCAGAGCATGAGCAATGAGGAGGATTTGGAGTCGCTCTTCCAGCAGCCAGGAGGAGCACGAAGTCAGAAAATAAGGTTTCCAAGCGTTATTTCTCTTTTTCTTCCCAAGCTGTTGTCAGAGGAGTGAAAGTGGGACACTTCACCCTGGGAATGCCTAACCTGCAGAGAGCCTAGGGTGAGCCAAGGAGGCTTGGTGCGGGGGACAGGGGGAGCTGGTGCCCGAGGAGCCCCAGGCTGTGTGGGTGGGTAGCTTTCCATTCCCACACTAGACTGAGTATTCCTCAGTTGTGCTCTACGCCACCCCTGGGAACCCTGTCCCGTGCCATCCTTCAAAACCCTTCCACCAGTACCTTGCCCTTCATGCTCCTGTGGGAGCTCAGCCTGTGAATGAGGTGTGAAAAGAAGGGTTCCCTGCAGAGTGCCATGGCCTCGAAAGCAGTTGTGAACTATTTTGCTGTGTCAGTCAGAACTGTGAACTGGGGTTTCACTCACAGAGGGATGAGGAGAGTCCCTGCACTACAGCGTGTTTTTACTTTAGCCAAAGCAAACGCTGCAACCAGCCTTCTTCTTGTGAGCAGAAAGAACCAAGCAATCTGCCTGGATGGAAGGCTCGGTGCTGTGGGGAGGCCTAGAGCTGTGAGCAGTGCAGGGGAAGCCCAGTGATGTGGGCTGGAGGTTGACAGCACGAGGTACCTCCGTCACAACTGCACCCCAGAGTGGAGACACAGAGGGATCTGTCCCTGCTGGCAAGAGGGAGGCCTTGGCCAAAGGGATCTGCTTTTCTCAATGCCTGTTGAGATTTTTGAGTATCCAATGTGATTGCCTGGGGAGATGCACATCATCTTCAGATTGGCAGTGATTTTCTACAACAAGAGTGGCCAGAGAATCTGTACCACCTCTGGCTCCGTCCCCACAGTCCTGCATCCTCTGGGGAGTGCATCCTTGTGTTCTGGGCCTGGCAGCTCTTTATTCTGCTGCAGGACAGGACTTCTGCCATGCCTGCAGCTGCAGAGCAAAGCAGTCGTTGCCCCATGGCAGTTATTCTGCCCAAACAGCTCTGGTGTCTCCCGTTCAGATAAAACTGAACAAGTTTAAATACATTTTCTTTAGATGCTGAATACAAAGTCAGTTGTGTTTGGTTTTGAACTCAGTGTAGGAAGCGTATTTTTGGTATGCTCAGACTCATTAAGGGATTTTAGGCCTAAGGACTCCTCCTAGTATTTAATTCCCAAACAGGCTTTTCCATGGGATAAGAATGAAACCTCTCCTTCCTGATGAGAAGGTTTCAGTCCTGTGCAAGCAGAGCGGGAAAACTTTAGGTACTTAGATATTTTTTTTACTGAAAAATGTTTTGCCTAGTCACTGTGTTTGTGAAAGATGTGCTCAGATTCTGAGCCCAAATTTCACCTTGGGAACATTAGATGCTTATATTCAGACTTTGCTCTTTATTGTGAGTTTGGCAGGAAAGGAAGAGAGTGGCTGGTCCTTAGTGTCTCTGTGTCTAATTCCTGTTCTACAGATGGGAAATTCAGAACACTTCTTAACCATTCAAGAGTATTGTTTAGATAAATATTTGAGCAAACAAATAGCACAGTGATGTAGGAGTCACACATACACTGAAATGTGGTGAGCACTCCTTCTTACACTGTCAGAATCTCTAGTTGCTTCACGAAACCAAAGGCGAGTGGAAGAATTGGAGCTGCCATTTCAAACTGAGATTTGCATAAAACTGTGTTGAAATTCCTTCTTGGGAATTTCCGCAAAAGGAATTTCTGCAAAGCTTGTTGTTAAGGAAGAAAGTGGGCTAATTTTTGCTTTGAAGCTCCTAAGAAGAACTAAACCAAAAATAAATGAGGTTTACTTGCAGAGCTCTACCACCCACCATTATCTGTGTGTTAGTCAGTCAGTCAGCTGTGTGTCTGTGTGATGAAATATGGCTGAGACCAGGAAGAGCTGGGGATAAGGATGGGAATTGCCTGCCTTGCTGCTCCAGAATTCCATCAAGCTGTTCAAATAAAGGGGAGCTGGGACAATGTAACAGCTGGCCAAGATGAGCATGGGAAAGAAAAATATGGTGACAGGAGATGCAGAAGTGACTTGGTGTGTTGGCATTCCTTTCTTTTCAGGGCACAGCCATGTGAAAGGGCTTGTCACCAACAGAAAGACCCTCTCACATTCTATTGTGGTGAAACTTTCAGCCCCCAGATAATACCCCAAGTTGTGTGTTTCCAGATGTAATTGGTGTGTGCACATTCTCACACCGCGGGAATGTCGCTCGGTCTCCTCACCCCACGGCCTCGGCGGCTCACATCTGCTGCTCTGTTCGGGCACAGGCTTGGGTGGTGCTTATTTTATATTTTCAAATGCATGTGTCTGGTAAATTGCTTTTTCCTTCTACGTATATGCAGACTGAGGTCCTTCTTTTGTGGTTGATTGATTGACTGAAACTCATTGATAAATCTTTAAACTGAGAAGGTTTTCTCAATTTCCATAGACTGCACTAGGGGATTAGGAATCTCACCTTGCACCTCTGAATGTCTAAGCTCAAACTTTAGTTTAGTGTAAGCAAAGCTAATTCCCAGGGAAAAATGGAACAAAGGAAGAAAATAATAGTATTTCTAAGGAAAAAAATGTAATATACAATAGGGGGCTTTATCCATCTGTATTCAACATAAAACCCTGTGTTGATCAGGGGCTTTGTGAAAAGTTGATTTTCCAGTTCAGCAAAACTTTTTGAAAAAACATTTGCTTCAGGTCAACTGCAGCTAGTTTCCCTCCCTCTCCCTCATTAAAATGAAAAGCAAGTGTTCCCACTTCATTCAGCCTTGAATGACCTGTTTGATCTAAAGCAGAGCTTCTCCCAGAGCTCGGTCCTGGTCACCGGACTCAGGAGGATTCTTAATTTCTGTCGTTGCAATGCACTGGAGGTCACACATAATTAGGCCCCAAAACAAGGAACTCAATCCAGGGTCCCAGGCCTAGATGGATGTCTAACTAATGGAATGTCATAGCTTGTGGGATAGGTTTTTATCAGCTTCTTGAGAGGAGCAGCTTTATATCAGATACCTGTTGGGCCATGGAGTGAGAGAGGAGGTTGATCTGGAGCTGATGGAAAGGGAAAGTGCATCTGTGCTGGGCAATGGTGAGGCCACACCTCAAATACTGGGTTTAGTTTTGGACTCCTCGTGACAAAAGACATTGAGGGGCTGAAGAATGTCCAGAGAAGGGAATGGAGCTGGGAAGGGGTCTGGAGCACCAGGAGTGGCTGAGAGAGCTGGGGGGGCTCAGCCTGGAAAAAAGGGGGTTGTGATTGGCCTCTTCTCCCAGATAACATGGGACAGAACAAGAGGAAACAGCCTCAAGGTGCACCAAGGGAGGTTTAGGTTGGATATTAGGTTGGATATTGGTGAATTTTATTACAATGTGTTTCACTTTTCAGTCCAGTGAACTTCAATGCTAGAAGAGTGGATTCAAAAATGGAAGGGAGAAGGGGCAGTGTCTCAAGGAGTGCGTTCAACCCTTAGCCTTAGGAATAGTGTCCTGGAGTGTCAGAGCTCACAGAGCAGGCAAACAACATTTTTATGGTCCTTTTTGAAAAATCTGCCTTCTGCAAATTTGGCAGAGAGAACTCTGCTCATCTTCATGATGCTGAGGTGGTCTTGTCACATGCAGGTCCTTTGCTGTAGATGCTTTGGGGCTTGATAATGTGCCTGAGAAGGTATGAGGTCATACCCTGAGCTCATACCATCTGTTTAACAGATGGATGTGTATGGTAAGGCTGACAGTTAAAAACCTGGCTCCACTTAGGTCAGTGGTATCAAGATTTTACCCATGATTGGAGGGGGAGGAGGAAAAAAGTGTCCAAAGATAGGTTTCCTAAATGGCTGCTGGGAAAGCCTGTAGGCTCAGAGCTGGGCTTATTTACTGTTCTGGCCTTTGGCTGATAGTTACTTGTGCTTGGCCCTTGGCAGTGTTGGATCTCTGTGTCTCAGTCTGTGTGTTTGTTGGTGCAGACTGTTGAACGATAGGGAAGAAGAGCAGACCTTATTTCTTAACTGTGACCATTACAAGCTTAGGTGGTACTGACCAGAGTCCTGCCTGTCCATACTGTTCTGGAAGGAATGTAGCACAAGTATCAATCAGTTTATCAGTAGGTCCAGATGTTCTGTTTGCTGCACTAGGCCAAATGGTTGGGTTGTTTTCTTGTTGGCTGAATTTCTCTCTCTCTTTTTTTTTTTTCTCTTTTCTTTTCTTTAAACTCCCAACAACACACAAATCATCCCTGTATTTCTTTAACCCACAGAATACAATTGTTCTACCCTCACTGAAATGTTAAAAGTAGTTTGTGGACTGGAGCACGGCTGGGTGGGGCACTGTTCAGTTCCCAGCCTAAAATCCAGACTAAAATACAGTCCTTGACAGATTAAATCCAGCTGTTGCACAGGTGCACTGGGGCTGAGCAGCAAGGAAGTTTACCCACTTATAAACTTCTGCCTGTGTGCGTCATTAAACCAAGATATTTTTGGATCTCAACTCTATACTTCTTGGTTTTTTGATTAGGCAAGGCAAGTGGTCTTCATTAAAGCCACAGACAGCAGAATGGTTTCATCTAAATTCTTCCCTGTAATTGCAGAAAGACAAACACAAGTATCATAACACTCTGATTCCTCCCTATCCATCTCTTTTAGCCACTCTTATCATATGGAATAAAGCCTACAAAATCCGAATTGTTTGTCTAATCTGACACTTCAACATCCAGTCTGCACTGAAATAGTACGTGTGGAGTTACATTTCATAGATGTTTGTCATTGGCTCTTAAAGAGCTACAGTATCACACTGGGAATCTGGTAAAGGTCTAGAGATAAATCCTATGAGGAGCGGCTGAGGGAGCTGGGGGGGCTCAGCCTGGANAGGAGCGGCTGAGGGAGCTGGGGGGGCTCAGCCTGGAGCAAAGGAGGCTCAGGGGGGACCTTCTGGCTCTGCAACCCCCTGACAGGAGGGGGGAGCCGGGGGTGGGTCGGGCTCTGCTGCCAGGGAACAAGGGACAGGAGGAGAGGGAACGGCCTCAGGCTGTGCCAGGGGAGGGTCAGGTGGGACATCAGGAGGAATTTCCTCATGGAAAGGGTGGTCAGGCCTTGGCAGGGGCTGCCCAGGGAGGTTTGGAGTGCCCAGCCCTGGAGGTGTCCTAGGAAGGCCTGGCCGTGGCACTCAGTGCTCTGGGCTGGGGGACAAGGTGGGCATCGGGCACAGAGGGGACTTGATGGTCAGGGAGGGCTTTTCCAACCTAAAGGAATCTATGGAATGGTCTAGGGAGTTAATTTAGTAGAACAGTTGTTTAGAATACTGTGTCTATCTGAGCAAATCCACTTGCAGGTCCATTCTCTTGCCTTTGCAGTGTTCTGTTGGGTAAATCAATTGTGCAGTAAACAATTTCTTTATGGCTGGGAAATAGTGAGTACAGTGCATAACTTACATTAATGGGGGCATTCATTAAGTGCCACTTGTATTTTCCCCCAGCCCCCTCCCAGGTTCCAGCTGTCAGGGGCACAGAGGCTCAGTCTGCACTCCTGTTCTTCACAGCTACTGACACAGGCATTGGCCATGGATTTATCTGATGCCTTTTTTTATCTCAATCCCAAGACCTCCTGGTTATATTACAGTTACTGGGATTGGACCAGCTGCTATAAATGCCTCGAGCTGATCCTTGATGTTTCTGGGTGGACATCAGCAAACATGGAAGTTAAACTCTGTAGAACCTTCTCTCTTGCCATGACGAGGCTTTTAAGAGCCTTTTGTTTTAAGGATATTTTACTTGTTTACCATGTTCTGCTTTCTTAGGTTCCCATTTTAAAACAGAACGATGAAAAAACCTTTTCACCTCTAGTTTAAAACCGTATGTGTACTTTTTGGAAAGCTGGTGGAAAGTCCTTTTAGTCCTTGGGTCACAGGGAAGCCCTTTCACTGATGGCATCTGCAGCTTTGGAACACCTGAACTGAGAAACTTGGGCTTAGCATCTGCCTACAAAGGGAGTGTTTCTACTTCTTTTTGTGCCATTGTGTTTGCCGGGAAGCTGAGAAGGAATTTCTTTTTCTGTGTGTGTGATTGAAGGAGAAGAGGGCCACAGGAGCAAAAGGCAAGGAAGACATTATTTGCATTTTTTAATTTTACATTAGGCTTTTTTTTTTTTTTTAGTATAGTAAATGTAAAATCCGTACTCTGATCTGAAACTCACCATTATTTTGACTTTCCTTATTTTCAGTATTTCCCATGAGGTCAACAATATCAGACTTTTTAATATACCTTCATACAGAAATATTTTTGTAGAACACATCATTTCTCTAACAGCTCTTTTCTGGGGGGATGATGGCAAAGCATATTGCAAACCATTTAATTTCAAGTGCAGTGTCTGAGATCACTTTCCCTGTCACCATTGCTCATTATGAGGTTCTCATCAGATTTTTTTGAATAATATTTGAAGGTGCTGTTTCAAAATGAGTTTAACAAACAATCAGTAGACCCCAGGAAAGGTAGCAGTGCATTTGTAGTGCTGATCCCTGACCTTCCTTGTGGCAGGTGCTGTTCACACTTCTCCGTGCAGCTGCAGCATTGCCCTGGTGTCCTGCCCTGCAGTCACCTCTGGGATTCCAGTCCAGGCTTTCTCTTGAGCAAAACTCTCCAGTTGTGCAGGATTGGGTGGTGGTTTCTCACTGTTGACAGAAGTCCACTAGGATGCAAACCACCAAACTCATTTTCACTGTGACCTAAACCAGGATTTAAACTGAAGTCTCTGGAGGTGAAAAGCCAGACTACTAACAAGTGACAGGCCAGCCTCAAATAGCTTGGTTCAGATAAGAATCGAAAAGTTTAACTTTCCTGAAACCATTCTGGTCCAGAAATCAGCCTTCAGTCCCATGACAGCAGTCTGCCTTCCCTGATTTATTGCATAATCCGATTGGGACTGGATTTCTGAGACACCATAAAGGCAGCTTTTTTTCCATAATGCTTTTGACTAAAACCAGTAAGCAGAGACATGCACTAAAACAGAAAAAAACCCCAAAACTCATGTTTTGCAATCTCAAGTACTAGCTTTGTTTTTCAGAAAAATCATATTTCCCTTATTCAAAATTTTGTTTCCCATAATAGGAAGCCACAGTGTTAGAAGGAAAACTGGTCCTTACACCAGTGGTGGTCAGGAGGAGGATTGGGTTTAAATAGACAGTAGGAAAAAAATTAATAGTAAGAATCTGAATCACTGGGACAGGACTGCCGAGGAAATTGGTGTCATTTCTATCACTGAACATGAGAGTGGATAGATTAAGGTTTTGAAGAACTGTAACATTTAGGGCTGGTCCTGTCCTAGGATGGGAGCATTGCGTGACATGATGTCTTCAGATCATGAAGGTTTATGATTCTGTGACTTGTTTATGATTCACGAGACTTGTCTCCTGCAACAAAACTCAGGTGTATTAATCTTCGTGTGAAAATACCACACTGAAAAAAAATTGGTATCCTGAAGATTGGCTTTATTTGCAATAGCTTAGCAAAGACTCCTCTGTTAAACTCATGGCAGCCTTTGCTTGTTGGGGTTTCCCCTGGGCCTTCCAGAGCACCTTTGCACAAAGCACTTGGGAGATGCTGAGCAGTATCTGTATCCTGGAATTGTTGTTCTGATTTTAACCCCAAAAGAGTGGTTTATTTTGCATACTGCAATGCATAGGGTGTTCCCACTTCCCTTATTCTTGATACTGGAAAGGTTAAATATGTGTGGGAGAGACATGCAGAGAAGGAACTGATGATGTGAGAAGTACAAGATATGACGGCTGGAAATGATGGTTCCAGTAGATGAGACCCACTCAGATAATAAAAATGTGAGTCAGCTCTCACTCGTGTGCTAACATGGTAAAAGGCAAATTTTCTCTGACCAACTGTTTTTAAATTTTCTACATAAACACAATGATGCATCAGGATATGTCTAAAAATAGTCTCTCCTCCCGCAGCGGATACATCCACAAACCCTGCACAAAACCACTCGTGCTTCTCAAACACAACTGCTGTGCTGTGGAGCCGTGGGGCAGTGAAGGGGCTTGCTTAGGAGGAGTTTCAGTCAAACTTTAGTTAAAGATGAGAAAAAAATAATGCCTAGAATGCCTGTTCCAGGAGGAGGGCAGGGAGCTGGATGTGCTGCCGGGGCTCCTCCTCACGGCCGTTCCAACGCGCTTGTGCCCAACCTCGCACCGTTCATCCGTGTGCTGGATTCCTCTGAGCTTCTCCTCGTTTTGCCACTTGCTGGAAGTGCTGGATCCCTCTCAGCACTGCTGTTGCCCTTCCCAAGAAGTATTAAAAGTGCCCCTCATCTGAGCTGGGCAGTTTCATACAAAAATTGAACTCAGGTAAATCACCACATGGCAAAGGTCACAAGAGCTGTTAGCTTTGCTGTGGTCAGCTCTGCTGGGAGCTGGCTGGGAGGGGACCAGCAGATAGATAACATTTAAATGTGGTGTAAGGAAAGGGGTGTTACATGGGACACCAGGAAACAAGCTCGTTTTTGCCCTGCTCCGTGGGGCAGCTCCGTGTCCTTCCTGTGCTGCTCCCCAGAGCTGGAGGCAGCTCTGCAGGTGGGGTCTCACCTGAGGGGGTCACATGTGCCAGCTGTCCTTGAGCAACATAAAGCACTCAGTAAATCATGCAGAGGTGGTTTGAAGCCAGACACAGCAGCTCAGCTGCTGTAGTTCCACTGAAAACTGTCTCTCAGAGGAGTTCCATCTCCTACACGAGCTCAGCACCTGCCCCACGAGCCCCACAGCACTGGGCATCGCTCCTGCTGCTGCTGTCTCCCCCAAACCCAGGGGAAAGGCCAATGTCTCTGGGCTTTTACAAACCCGGCTGGTAAAGTTCCACCTTACATTCCTCTCAAGCCATGAAAAACGGTGCTCTTAAGAGTGTTAGTTCAGTACCCTGCAAAAATGAGTTATCATGGTCTAAAGGAGGTAAAAATAGGGATGAATTGGGGATTTTCAAGAGTCTTCTAAGATGACGTAATTCTGCTCCCATTTAAGCCACCGTTGGGATGGAGCTGGGTTTGAGTTAGATGCAATAATAAGTGCTTTCAGAAATCCCATCCTAAGTACAGAAGAAGAGTTAGTGTTATCAATGTGGTGCATCCCTCCAAAGAAATAGAAAACAAACAAAAAAACCCACTTGAAGTATGACCTCAAGAAAGCCTGTCATTTCATGCAAACAGGCATTTCACAGATATGTACAGTTTCCAGAAAGATAACTTCAGCATTAGAACTTGAAAGACTAACAATAATCTTTTGCAAGATTTTTTCTGGCTGGGTTTTTCAAAGCAGTTCTAAATTTTAAATATAAAATAGTAAGTGTTGCATGGATTTTATTTTGCCTTAATCCTCGAGTGCATAATCCTGAAATAAATTTTGAGCTAAATCCCCTGTGACCAGAAATATTCCTTTAAACTCTAGGGATTGAGCCAGCTGTAGTTATATTTTATGCCAACTAGCCAGATGTATTTAAAAGAAAGAAAATTCTATTCTAAGTAAAATAAATTCAAAACTCTTTACCATAAAGTCTCAAAAATAAAGCCAAGGACCAACATAGACTTTATTCACACAACAGCACAGAATAAATATGAAAAAACCTCCATGTCAGCTGGGACCAGAACTGATGTTTTTGCACTGCAGGGCATTGCCTCTGCAAGGACCAGGGCACTTCCTTGGACTCACAGAGGAAGGGAATTGCTACAGGGGTTTTATGGTTGAGAGAGGCATCTCCTCTCTTGTGTAGCACTGAACCCTTTTTTTGACCAAAAAAACCTGAAAATTTTGCAACTTCCAGTGCTTGGCTAAGTTCTAAGAAGCTTTGCTTTACCTGCAAAGCTCTAAATATCAAAAAGGAGCACGGGGTTGAGCGGGTGTGACCCTGAGTGCAGAGTCTCCCCCTGGCCTGGCCACACATGGGAGTGTTGGGATTTCCACACACAGCTGGCCCCTCATAGTGATTTACCAACAGGGGTTAGAGCTGCTCTGAAGTTACACCCTCAAATACGTGCTGGAGCCCTGGTTTTCCATCCTTCTCCACCGTCCTTTCCCTGCATTCCCTTGTATCCGTTCCTCTGTTGTGAATGTTGCTTCGTTCCCCACCCCACTGCCTTCCCCCCTGTTTGCTGCCGTTCAGCTTTACATCAGCAGAAAAGCACTGCAGGAGGGGCTTCCATAAAGCAGCAAGTAGACTGAGAATCGAGGAACAGTTTCAAAGATGGGTTTGTTGTGTTCCTGTGAATATATCATGACTATAGTGAGGGTTTGGAATACATTGGCACACACCAGAGGGAACCTCATCGTTACCCACCCACAGTGACTGAGCTGGAGTGATCTCATTCCATATCCTCAGCATAGCTCTGGCATGTTCCCCCTGCATGGAGGGGGGACAGAGAATGACCCTCCTTTGAAATCCTAGATGTATTTACATGAGACCATGCCAAGTGCATTAACAAGTGGTGGAGTGGAAACCCTGAGTGAGTAAACATGGTCAGCCCAAACACATGCAAATAAATCTAAAATTCTGGAATGTGTCATGCTTTGATTTACACCACAAACTATAGGAGGAAATGTCTGGCCAGTGATAATCTTGCTCTATTCATCCATTTTTAATTGGTATGTTGTCATGGCACAGCATATCAAGCTCTCGGAATCTTTTTTATCTCCTCTTTGCAAAGTAGCTTTAGTTCAGGTGACAGACCCGTTTTGCTGTGACTACCATGAAGTTTCCTCACACCTCAGTAGTTCTGATGGTGGATATTTGGGATGTTGCCCTCTGTGTACGCTTATATCCCTCCTTATCTGCTACATTCCTACTCAGAGAAAAAGAGAAGGCTGCTGCTACCAAGCTGGAAGTAGATACTTGGCCGAGTGCTTCCCTGGTTTTGGGTGGGTGTACCAGCTTTGAGCAGCAAGCCTGGCCTTTGAGAGGCGTGTTATGATGAGTGAACAGCCATCTGAGGGACTTTCAAACCTTACATCGTATCCAAGGAACCTCCGGTAATAAGGGCTTCAGCTCCTGCCCACAAGTGGTCCTGTGGGAAAACTGGTCTGGGGCTTTTATTTCCTGAAAGGAAGGATTGTATGGCAGCGCTGGGGCTTCAGGGGCTGGATAATCAAGGCTCGGCATGATGAATTTGATGTACTGGCATCTGTTCTGTGTGCTTTGTAAGGCTTCCAATAAAATATGAATAAAGCAGAAATATGCTTCATATGTCTGCATAGGACATATGGCAGTTAAATCTTTAGATATGGCAATTTTGTTGAGTTAAGAAGGATGTGTTAGAACACACATAAGTGGCACAGTTCTTTCAGACACAGAAAGGCAGGGAGAGTTTAGGAAGACAATCAGTGCAGATCTGACTTTGGGGGGGGGGGTATTTTTTGGGGTGCAAGGGTTTGCTTCAGGCTTGAATGCACCTTTGAAAAGTCTGAAGCTCCAGCCAGCGTTGTGTTACTGCATATAATTCTTCAAAGAGGGCAAGGTGTGAAAACAGGCCAATAAATGTGTAAGGGGTGAAGGAAGATTTTTACAGTCGAGGTTGCCAGCTTTTCCCCACCACAAAACCCCAACATCCCTCTCCAGGAACTCTACCCAGAATATTATTTTTGAATGACTGCCTTTCCAAATCAGTACTGTGCAGATGAGGACCCTCCCCCATGATCAACTTTCCAGCCCCTCTATGAGTGCAGGAAAGGGAAAAATAAAGGATGAGGCTGGAGTTTGGGTGGATTTTCCAGCAGTCAATGTGCCCTATCTTTCCATAATGAAAATTAGAAGCATGATTAGGTAAATCAGGTGTTTCCTATCTTGCCTGTGTTTTGTCCCAAAGCAGAACTAAGCAGTAGCTGTTTCTTCCTCGTGCTTTCTCTGCAGCTGCTTCCCCTGACTCCTCCTCAGGACTTGCCTGCCTGTGTTCCAGCCCAGCCCCAGTGTGGCACAGACACCAGGGCAGGAGCCTCCCCACACTGCTCAGGGGTCACATCTCAGCCCAGCCCTCCCCCTTGGTCCTGCAGCTGTGGGCACTGCTGTGTGGCTGTGTGATCCACACAGTCTGTCTGGGAACAGAGCAAGTTTTGGCAGCCCCTCAGAGGAGAAAGCCCTTTGAAATGTTGGGGTTACACGCGTAAAGCAAAGGGTTGTTGGGGTTTTCTGCGTATGAACTCTCTCCAGATGCTGTTTGTAGGTTTCTGAAGGAGTTGCAGAATAGAGAGAGCACTCTTTCCCCTGGAGATGGGCCAAGGGAATATTTGTGGAAGATACTTCACAAGCAATGGGTAGCTTATGAATCCCCTGCCTCTAATTTATGAGACATGGATTGTGCAGTAGATGAAATGCTTTGTAACGTGATTTGGTTTCAGTCATTCAAGCTGATCATGAGCTACCCACTGTTCACTGGCTGCTTGCGAGGGCAGAATATCACCCTTGAAGAGTTTTTAAGTTCAGGGCACTGGCCTGACAGCAAACACCTTGTCATCATCCTGTACCTTCCCCTCAGAGAGCGTTCCCTGTACCCAGCCCCGTGCTGTCCCTTCCACGAGGTGCCTGTGTCTCTGCTCTTGCTGAATCCCCCAAACCCTCTGGGTTTGTTCTGCTTTTCTCCTGGCCCAGGAATGTCCTTGCCTGCACCACAGCTGAGACATAACTCACTGTAGCAGCACCAACCCATGTTCCACAATTAGAAACAGTCTCCTGAGGACAAAGACCAATGGGTGCTCCTGCTTCCCAATCCTTGTCAGTGCACGGGTGGGCTGGAGCCAGAACCCTCCGAGGGAAAACCTCTGGGAAGGAAAAATGTTTGAGAAGGATCTGGGGGTTCTGGAGGACATCCAGCTGTCCCTGACCAGCAGTGAGCCCTGAGGCCAAGGAGGCCAGTGGTGTCCTGGGGGGCATCAGGAAGAGCATTGGAGCAGGGCAGGGAGGGGATCCTGCCCCTCTGCTCAGCACTGGGGAGGCACATCTGCAGGGCTGTGTCCAGCTCTGGGCTCCTCAGCACAGCAGGGACAGGGAGCTCCTGGAGCAAGTCCAGTGGAGGCTGTGGGGATGATGAGGGGGCTGGACTTTGATTTCTCTTTCAGAGTAAACAAAGAAAGTGCAGCTGATTTCTAATAGTGCAGATGTAATTTATGGCAATGCAACTTCTGCCACCTCTGAGACCTTTTATTGCTGGAAGCAGAAGCTTAACGAACAGACAAGTGAAAAGCTGTGGGAGGTGAGGGAACTCCACATGAAAGAGATGGGAAGGGACATGAAAAATGTTTGAGATGGTTTTATATCAAGGCAGAAACCCTCTACCTGTGGTATGTTGGGGTGCTAGATTGGTGGTGCCTGGTGAGAGGTCTGTGGCTGCTGTCCCAGGGCACACACGTTCCTGATCTCCTCCTCTCCTTGGCACAGTTCTTGCCAGAGGGGATGGTAGCAGTGGCTCCTGGCCTTGCTGGGCACAGCTCAGGATTGCATATGTACAATCCCACGAAACCAAAACATCCTCTCAAAGAGCCCTTGTACTCCAGGGCTTCCACTTCAGGAAGGATATTCAATTTCAAAGCATATTTACATATTTACTATAACACTTGCAAGAGCAGGGGGGTTTTTTAAAGGTTATAGCAACATCTGTTTGCCTTTGATGGGGACAGTTCCTCTTGCTTATATTCCCTATATTGTTGAACTCCTGAATCTTACAGAAATCAGCATTTTAAATTGTCTGAAGGTTTGATAGTTTTTTAGTGTAAGAGGTTAGAAACCAGATGGCTGCAGAGTATTCCTAGATGGAATTAGTAGAGAGCAGTGTGCTCTAAAGACCTCTAAGTCGTGCTTCTAAGTGTGTTGCATTTGCTAAACCTAAAGAGAAAAGCAAAGTCTGACAGTATCTGTGGTTCATACTGGGTTGTGTGTGGGACACAGCAGCACAAAGGGCAGACAGGGAGTTTTCTGGTTACTCCACAGCAATGAAGTGGCAGAAAGACATGGAAGAAATTCCACAGTCAGGTAGCTTTGTGAGTCCTCTGTGGGATCTTCAGTGTTCAGGAATCATGAGGCTAATAATTAGGTGATTGGATTAAAAATGTGAAATGCAAAGTATGAAACTGGGAGGGTTGAACCTTGGACACAAACACTGGTTACACTTTCTAGCAATTTTTTGCAGCCACCTGGTTCAGAAACACATTTTTCTTTACAAGTTACAAGCCCTTATTCCTAGTGGCTGTAAAATTTATCAGCATAACATACTGTGAGATATATCAATGCAACTCAATAGAAACAGGTTAATGCCAATTAATTTTGCTTGTTTGACTGTCAGCTATGCAGTCTGTGTTCACCTGGATATAAGAAAGCACTTTATAATAATTTATTTGAGTATGCTAATGTGACAGGTGGCATTTCTATGTGATTTAAGAGTTACAGTAACAATACCCTCTCAAAATATGAACTGTTTTGAAATCTGTTAATGAAAAGTGAATGCATCCCTCTTACCTTCACCTCAGCTGGTGTTTGTTCTATTGATACTTTACATGAACTTTGGGAAAGTTAACGTTGCTCCCACACTTTTCCATTTGTGTGTGCCTTGGAAACTCTGACTTTCTACTGGAAGTAGATGTGGCAAAAGACCAGGATATTCTTTTGGGAATTACAGAAGGACAGAAAAAATAAAGCTGGACGAGTTTGGTCCAGCAGTGAAAGAAAAAAAAAAAAAAATCTCTTTTCAGCATCCATAAAACTACAAACAAGTTTTCCAAGTTGGGCTTGAGGGGTCTATCAGGTGGGGGAGAGAGGAAGGCATGGAGTGTCCAGGAGCTTTGGGAATGTGTCCTGTCTGACAGCAAATGCAGAACTCTAAGACAGTTGTTCTTTCATGCAGAGGAGCAACAAGAGCAAGAATTAGAGCAGTGTGAATCCTAGTCCCAGCTCTGACTCCAACTGCAGGTGTCCAGAGCATGAATCAGGGCTCTGCTCTTCACTTGGAACGAGAAAACCATGGCATAAAAATATAATTGAGATTCATAATTCCTAGAGCTGTCCCAGCTTGAAAAAGCATATGGCTACCAGGCCTTGTGACTCTCCTCGTTTGTTTGTCAGGGAAGCGGGAAAAGACTTGAATATTTTGTTTATTTGTGTGACAGATACTTTCAGAGAACATGGAGGAATGTAGAAATTGGAACAATGCAGGGACTTAAGCTAAATCCTCCCAAATATTGACCTGTCAGTGAAATTGCAAGTATGATGTTTTTATGTTGATATGGAGCAAAAGCAGAGGTAGAGGAACCAAGAGGGAGAGGAACCAAGTTTTTTAGGTTTATTTCTAAAATGCTTGTGTTTTCAAGTGGCAGTCTAGAGCCAATATTTATGTTTAATTGAAGATGTCTTATATGTTGGGGTATCATACCTACCACACGTGGAGCATCTTCCCAGGTCTGAGGGCACAGATGGGGAGTTGGGGAGTCAGAGCATCATCTGTCAGCACAGAACAGGCCTGTTGGCAGCAGACAGGGGTTAACAGCTCCCACAGGGCTATTAATACCCTTGGCTGGGGGGGAGGAGGATGTTCTCCTCTTACTTGTGCAAGGCATCTCTTTCCGTCCCTTCCTGTACCCTTGAAGGGAGTGCAGGTGGTCCTGTGTCTTCCAAAGAGCTGAAATAGCCAACAACTGAGATTTGTTGGACTTCTTTTTCTTTGTAATCACCTTTCTTTTCTAAAAAGAACGAAGAGGAAAAGCAGTTATTTGTAATATCTTAATGAAGATGGTTTGGTGCAGCGAAAGTTCTTTGTCCCACAGCTGCAATTATTTTAAATAAACAAAACCTTGTGGTTTTGTCCCATAGAAAGAATTTCTATTATTTTCTATATGCTAAACCATGTCATTTGAATTATATTGGGGATTAGCCTGGGAAATGTTATGCAAATGACGGTGCTTTTTTTTTAAAAAATTTTATTTTAACAGATCAAAACAGATCAAACAGTTTATGAAAGCCTTTTTCCCATAATTGATATTATTCCTTCTTTTACTTCTAAGTCCTTAGAGGATTATGAATGTCAGTATTAGAATAAAAGGAAGATTGCTTCAGATAATTTTATGTGCAGGGCTCCCGTCCAAAGAAACCAAATTCACATGGGGATCTTTGAGAACACTGTTAAAGGGACATGATGAAAATAAGGTGGGGGTGAAGGAGACCAAAGTGGGGGAGGGAAACGAAGAAAAATCTACAAATCAGACTCAGCAGAGGCTTCAAATACCACTGACAATCTGCACTTGTGGTCCTTACAATCCATCTGGAACATCTTGATGTTGCAGCACAACATTGATTCATGATTGTTTTCACTTAACACTGGTGACCTTTTTTTGCCCTGACTTCTGTGAAGCTTTCCAGTGATTGCAGTAACATGATGTTGCCCTGGATTAACACAGGACGTGGCTGTGGGGAGCTGAGGGCGTGCAGACTGTGTCCCTCAGAGTGGGATGTGTGACACCACCGTTGTTTTCTGACTCGGGCGGAAGATGCAACTTTGAAGGACAATTCTTGGTATATAAAGTCATGTTCCTCCAGCTCCCACAGGAGAAGATGTTATCCCATATCACAGAGACGTCATGCTAGCAAACCTCTCACCTACTGCTAGAACAGGAAAGAGCAGTGGCTCTTTTAAAACTAAAGAGTAAAGCGTAAATATGCATTCCTTGAGAGGAAGTGCAATATGGTTTGAAATCCCATCAAAAAAGCTACAGGGAATGTGCTTGTAGGACATCTTTTGCCATCTAATTTGAGTAGACATATGGGAAATGTCCTAAACTTGTACCAGTCAGCCTACAGGTTTTTGTTGGCAGGCAGTGATCAAGATTAAATTTTCCTCCAGTTTTTTAGTGCATGGGCTTCAAGCTACCTTAGAGTGCCAAGGAGAGAGGTAGGGATGTGAGGGAAATCTGGTCAGCCTAATGCAGCTTCCTAACAGTTTACAGTGTCCATCAGAGATGCTGACAAGGGGTGCTCCAAAGGGTCAATCTGTGGGGATGTTTGCAGTTTCCACTTTTTGTGGGCAGCCTCTGTCAGGTTGTTATGTCTGGTCCATCCAACCCAAACCAGGTCTGAGTGACAAGAGTAGCATAAAAAGCAGAAGATAAGAGGCTGTTTGCCCTTTTTTTAAGCTTTATCTCTTAGTGTGTCTTGCATACACAGCAGTGTTAAGGGGCCTGAGGGAGAGGAGCCCAGTTTGTTTATTTTGTTTTATTTTCTCTTGGGCTGAAGTGCTTTTTCCCAAATATCCGTAGAGCAAATTGTGGCTAAATAATGCCCGAGATGATTTAGCCACCTCAGAGGTTGATACCAGTAAATCTGCAGAATGCCATTGGGTTTGGAGGCTGGAGAACTGTCAATCCAGAAGATCAGTGAGGTTTGTTCCACGGCCAGGGTAACAATCCAGGCTAAATCTAAAAGTTAATGTCTCACAGAGTTAAGGTTAAATATATGAAACATTTTAAAAGAGATCATACATGTATTAGATGAATGAAAGCTTGGAGTCCCATCCCAAGGCAGTATGCTGCTGTCCAGAAAGAGTTAGAAAGGGGCTGAACTTATGGAACTGTGATGTGGCACTCGCCTACTTCTGGTACCATTTAGAGGTCTTGTAACTCTGTCTGTTGGACCCAGCTTTGTGCCATGTGGACACCTCTTAACATTTTGATCCTGCACCATCTGGTTTTACCCAGCTACTTGCTTCCAGTGAGCAAATTATGTGACTGGTGGAGACTTAAACTGTTCATGACAACTTGAGCGATCACTGCCAAACGATGTGGAATTATAATCCAGTGGATAGGCATTCCTGTCAAGGTCTCTGAGCCCACAAATGGAAACCTGTAATTCTAATTTGCTATTTAGGAATATGAAAACAAGCTCTCTGTTTTTCATAAAGCTGCACCTGATACCTCCTGTCAGAAGATGCCTTATGCTCCAAATCTTTGAAAGCCAAAACCGATTACCAAAGTGCTCAAATATGAGTCTAGGAAAGGAGAATTAGGTACCACTTTGGGAAATTTCATCTCTGAATAGAAGGAGCTTGGCATAAAACCCCTCTGACAATGACACAGTACAATCTTTCCCAAAAGAAGTGAAAGATGGCATGGAAGCCAGCCAGAGTGAGATCAAAGCAGCCATAGCAAGGCTGGAGAGAAGTCAGCTGCAGATGAAAAGCAGAGATAAAAAACTTTGCATGTTTTTGTCTGAAGCCCTGTGAGCTTGTATTCATGTGGGTGAGTATCACTGACTTTATAATGAGTCACTGGAGCACTTGAAGGAAATGATTAAATGAAGAATAATTATGTGTTGCAACAAGAGTCTAAAGGCAGTGGTGTGTCCCCAGTCTCCTGATGTCTTCAGACAAAGCCCTGTGTGGAGGGTGAGCACTGGCAAGACATGAGTTACCAGCTGTGGTACAGAATAGTTGAGGGGTGTTGGCTTGTTTTACAGGGGAGATCAGGACCTCAGGAGTGGGTGGGCTCTTCAGGGGAGAGGTGACTTGAATGCATGGTTGTGGTCCACTGTTAAGCCTTTGTTGATGCCTCTGCTGCCTGGTAGGAGTAGGGAACAGAAGCCAGATCAATCAGAGCAACAGCAAGAGGGACCATCTGCCTGTGCATCTCTGATGAGTGGCTGTGGAGCTGAGGGGCCACCAGATACCCACTGTACAGCTTATTTGGCTCTGAGGGGGGAGCTTTGTCTCACTACCCTTGTCCAAATAGCTGTTTCACAAGTTTTCTGGTCATGGAACACACTTTGATAGACTGTTAGAACCACAGACTGGATGTTTTCCAAAGCCGTGATTGGATTAAAATTCTCCAAGAATCACCCAGGTCGTAGATACCCTCAGACTCCCTCCCACCTTTACCCTGGGTAGTGATGACTCAGGTGAGCTCTGTTGCTTCAGAGGGTTGTTTTTGTGCCCACCTGCTTTGCTGGATCAGAGCATGAGAGCCTTCTGCTGCAAATCTGTCAGAATATGGCACAAAATTCAGAGTGTTTCAGTTTGTACTTACTCCATCTCACTGGTAAAATTGTTTCTCATTTTCTTCAATCACTTTATTTATTTCAAAATAGTTTTGCAGCAGTTAGACTGGTCTGTAGTTCTGTCTGTGCATCTCTTTAGTAAGAAGGAATGCAGCATTGAGTAGCATCACTCACAATAACAGTAGTTTTATCCTGAGTAATTTAGTTCCCTCAGACTGCACCTTAACATGCAAGGAGGGCTGGATAAATCTACAGGGTTCTGGGTGGGAGGTTGTTTTGTTTTGTGTGCACCTTTCAGTAAATTAGA
Source organism: Lepidothrix coronata (assembly GCF_001604755.1). Lineage (NCBI taxonomy): Eukaryota > Metazoa > Chordata > Aves > Passeriformes > Pipridae > Lepidothrix > Lepidothrix coronata. Next base: position 510,271 of record NW_016690309.1, on the reverse strand, counting down.
AGCACTATTGACTTCAGGGCTTTTTCATGTCTTCTTGTTGAACAGTGAGATTCATTTCAGCAACTGGAAAAACTTAGATTCAGTGCCACCATGTAGATTTTCAGTTGGACAAAATGATGCCATTGCCTTGTATATTATTATAGAAAGACCACATCAAACCATGCAAGTGTCCTGTAATGTCATGATTACAGTGTTAGACTCATACCAGTTGAAAAATATGACTAATTGAATATTAGAATATTCCTTCAATTATATGTTTGGCTGTCCACATAGATATAAGCAATCTGTTAAAATACTCTGACAATTTGTACTATGGCAAGCTTGGAAGGTTTCCTGAGAAGAAAGGGGAGGCTGGAAGTGCAGCCTTTGTGTGTATTGTGGTATCCCCTAATCCTGCCATCCCATCAGAGTGTGCTGGGGCAAAGGCACGTGGAGGAAAGCCCTGCAGGAACACCCAGGCAGTGCTGGAAGGTGCTGCTGGTCAGCAGGGTGAGGGCTGCTCTTCCAGGCTGCTGTGGCTTGAGGAGGCCTGCTTGGGGTGATGGGAGAAACCAAGGAGCTGGTCACGGCACAGCTGCTCTAAGTGCCTTTTGGCAAGAATTTATAGAACCATGGAATCGTTTAGGTTGGAAAAGACCTCTAAAATCATCAGCTCCAACCATTAACCCAGCACTGCCAACTCCACCATGTCCCTAAGTGCCACATCTACACATTTTTGGAACACTTCCAGGGACGGTGATGCCACCACTTCCCTGGGCAGCCCATTCCAATGCTTGATAACTCTTCCAGTGAAGAAATTTTTCCTGATACCCAACCTAAACCTCCCCTGATGCAACTTGAGGCCATTTCCTCTTGTTCTGTCACTTGTTGCCTGGACAAAGAGACCAACCCCTACCTTGCTACAACCTCCTTCCAGCCTGTCCAGATCCCTCTGCAGAGCCTTCCTGCCCTCCAGCAGATCCACACTCCCACCCAACTTGGTGTTGCCTGTGAACTGAGTGAGGGTTCCCTCAATCCCCTCAACCAGGTCATCAAATGAATATGATTTCTACTGCCAGATTGCAGCCTCTGTATTTATACTCTGGTTGCCTCGAGTACTCCTGCAATTTCAGTTGAACTCACAAATAAATAATGAATAAATGACATGCTTTGAAAAATACTAAGTGGGTAGAATAGCAGGAGGCATAGGGGTGTGGCCACAGGGGTTGAAAAAGCATACTTTGTTTTGTTTTTTGAGACTTTTGCCTGAAATAGCCTCATATTTTCAGGTCAGCTTATGGCCAAGAAAAACACAAATCACACCAAAGCCCACAGGAAACTGTAACAGCCCTAAGAAAGGCCAGCGAATGAAGGGTGTAGAAAAATCACTGTGAGTGATGTCATTGACCACTGGCAGTGGGAAAGTCTGAGGACTTGTAGCTGCTTATGAAGAGGGATTGGGGAAATTAAATGTTAAAATATTCTGGATTTTTATTTATTTGTCTTCTGTTCTCTAGGAATCCTGGGAAAAACAGCTTCATTATGATTACCACCCGTTGCTTTCTGACTTATAAGGTCCCATGGGTGCAATTTTGCCTCTGAGTTGCTATAGACACAGGGGATGAAATCTGTTCCTTGCCTTGCTGAACTTGCTGAGAGTTTTGTCATTCAGTAGGGGACAGATTTCACCATAGATTTTCAGTGGCACAATCTTAGCTTCTGACAGAGTAAGTCAGAACACTGCCACTTCAAAGAGCAACACTTTGCAGAGGAAAGGAGCCCCCACGTAAGTGTTTGTGGCTTAGAGTCACCTCTGTGACTTTACAGTGTTGCTTGTACTGGCACAGTGTGAATAAAGAGCATGGGGTGACAGTCTGTGGGGTTCAGCAGAAGCAGCTTTCTTTCAGATGCTGATGTGGATCTAAAGCTGGAAAGCAAAAGTGAGGAAGCACAGAAGCAAACTTAAAGTGCTTCAGGTGGATATTGAGCTGGACTTATGAGATCACAATCATCTTCTGATGCCACAAAAGGGCTTTGTGTTCAAGTACCTTTGTATGACTGGCCCTGATCTTTTGTTAATGCATCTGAATGCCCTGGCTTGTGGGCTGGGGTTGTGTTGCTCTCCTCCTCTGTCTGTCAGAGACTTGATTTCATTTGTGTGGTAGACTACACTTTCACACAAGCTTGTATCACAGATCACCTTTCCTGCTGTTTCTGAGCGCAGATTGTGCTTCTGTGGTATCTGTTGCAATGATTTTCATTGAAACACCATACTGGGAAAGCAGAACAGATATTGTATATCATCACCTCATGGGCTCCACTGCTCAGAAGTCAAGGAGCAAATGCCATGTGATGAGGCAATTCCCAGCAGGCCACAACCTGGAGTGTAGCTGCATTACCCTGGTGCTTTCCCGGTGGGAAAGGGGGGGAAACAGCTTCTGAGCTGTTCCTGGGCTTTGGTGTGTCGGCACCCTCGGATCAGGAGCTCACGGCACAGCCCCTTGGTGCTTTGCTGCTGCTGTTTGGGTTTGCACTGTAGCACACAGGAAGCCCCAGCCTGCCCACAGGTGCAGATATTTGTACAAAATGCTGCTGAGAGACTGCCAAAGCTGAGTGAGTGAACTGGGGGCAAATCCATAGCTCCCTGTCCCAGTCTAATGCCTTGTCCACCAGACTGGGTGGATTGGCACGTGGTGCACCTTTCCCAGCCTCAGCATGTGGCTGACACTGGAACGATTTGGCTGAAGTTCAGTCCAAACAAACCAAAGGTGACATAGGCAGGTGTTGGTGAGGCTCCTCTCACAGAGAGGCTGAAGGAACTGCGTTAAATACCACAGTTTTCTCACTGCCATCGTTCCCCAAAGACCCCAAAATACTTTACAATGTTAAATTATCTGTATTAAAACAGTCTCTCCAGTGCAACTGGAGACCACCCAGAACTGATCCTAGATACAGCAGCGTTCTCTCCAAGGAGACAGGCTGAAATTATTTGGAGTTCACTGCCCATGGGGCATATTCTGGGTTGGATTTATGCACGCAGGCAGTGCTCGGGGGACTGGTCTCAGAGCACTCTGTTTCTGGCGCACTTTGTTTGCATTTGTGTAATGGAACCATTTAAAAAATAAATAGCGGTTTAAAAATAAGTGAGTGATCTTCATAGTTAATGTTTATCTAGGATAACTGCATCCACGTCCATGTTAAAAAACCTTTACTGGCTTTGTGAAGCTGTTTATTTAAGTATCTGTGTTTCAAAAGAGGTTTATAATATTTGCATGTTAAGTAGGACACAATTTCTTTTATCAAGACAGTTTCTTCCCTATATAACTCTATGCTGAAAAGAGAAGCACAGCTTTGTGCTTTATAACAAAGCTACAATGAGATCTGTCAGAGTCTGAGTAGCATGAGTTGATCCAGTGTAGTTTTGCTTTGCCTTAGAGTCTTTCATCATAGTCTCCAGACTTCGTGTAAAATCAAGTCAAGAATGTGGTTATTTGAAATAATTTGCTATTTTGATCAGCTGTATATGAAAAAAAAGTGTGTATGGGTGTCTCCAGAGGACTTCAGAGAGACTTTTCTGTGTGATTTTTAAATGAAAAATGAATGACTTATCAGGCATTAATGCTGTATGTGCAGCTTTGTGGTCTAAGGCAATGTGGATTATTAGAGGAGGGTTAATAATGAATTGAGAGAATCAGAAGATATACGACACACACCTTTAGCATCTGCCTGTTTTGTGTGTCTCTGTATGGATTGTCCCTTGGTTTTACATTAGCCATGTGACAAATTGGCCGTATTGTCCCAAATGTGCGCTTCCCCAATGGAACTGGCTCCATCCAAGTCCCCTTTTGGGCTGTAGGTGTTAAGTGTCCTCCTGCTGAAATAGTCCTGATACTCATTTCAGCTGTGTTAGTTGGTGTCCATGGTGCTAATATGAAATACAACAACACAAGTGATGTAATTTAATTATCTAAAGCCATTTTGAAAAAGCTTGGATGTTTCTTAAGCGGCCCTGGTGTGAGTTACACTGGAGTGAGCTTAGTGAGGGGATTGGAGAGGCGGTCGCAGGGATCAGACACTGAGTTCATACCCGTCCGAAAGGAACAGCAGAATTACAATGCTCTGCGGAGCTTTGATTAACTGTCTCCAGAGTAAATACAACCTCTGGAAACAAAGGCCTTCTCTCACACCAGGCCCCAGAATTGGCAACTTTAGCACATTCTCTTTGTTCACCTCCAGGATGGCTGGCAGGTTCAGCCAAAGGAGAGAGGCTGTAAATTACAACAAAAAGGGAATTAGAAGATGTTATTTTAATCAGACTACTGAATGACTTCCCCGCGCGGTGTGCGCAGTGGCCGGGCTCCTGTGGGCTGTGGGGCTGCGCCGGCAGCCCCGGAGAGAAATCCTTCAGCACACCCTCATGGTTGAACGACCAGGCAAGTCCTCTAGCCCTCCCCTTGTGCTTCTGCTGTATCTACTGCAGGCTGCTCTTTGCATGAGCAATAAGGCTGAATTGTTTTAGCCAGGACATCAGGCACCAATTTTGCAAAACATGATCTACGCATGTAGGCCTGAGTGCCCACAGAGAGCCCGGCCCCGCTCCAAAACGGGGGCAGGGGATCCTGGCTGGGAGCTGCTGCTGAATGATTAACTTTCACCCAAGCCCCCTGCATTATTTTAAACTCTGCCCTCGTTCTTATAGAAAAATGCAAAATATTAGACAGTTCCTTGTGCTGTGCTATGCTTTATGTTGTCAGAGCTAAAATCTCACTGTTAATTACTGGGTTTAGTTTCCTGCTCTGCCGTAGCTCTCCCATGCAGGCAACCTGAATTTTCTTGCAGTATTTCAAGTGAGACATTTACTGCCAGTGTTAGCCAAAGAAAGGATTTTTAAATGCTCCCTTATTTTGAATTATCTTCCCTTTTGATTGTATGCTGCCCCACATTCACTTTCCCTAGGCTCCGAACAGCTCTCAGCAAGAGACCTCCCTTTCCCACAGCAAGGTTCAAGAGTTGTCCCCCAGAGCCTGTTCCTGAGAGTTGGCATGTATGAAGCAAAACCAAGTGGCAGGATTGGATTTTTCAAGGGAACATACCTGCCATTATTTAACAGAAAAGTATGTTTTCCATTGAGCATTGCCATCACATAGTTGGCAGCTACATGAGCAAGAGGCAGCAGGACTAACAGTAACATACTTAACAACATAGTTGAATGAAATTGCCAGTGGTGAATCTTTTTAACAGGATCATTTGCAGAAGACTATTAGTCTTCCAAGTGTTTCTGTGGAGCTTAGTGAAGTGGACTACTTGACTACTTGAAGTGGACTACATGACTACTTGAACCTTCCATATGGGGAAGAGAAGCTGGTGGTGCAAGTCGGGAGTATTCTGTGGTGCAAGGCTGTGTATTTGGGGAGAGGGGGTGTGTGCAGCTACAATTTCCAGGGGAAGATGCACACCACCATCACCAGAGGAGGTCTGCATTGCCTCACTGCATTTTCTACAAGCTCTGCCTTGTCTGCTCAGGGCAATCTCCACATTTGTATATCTGTCATCTACTCCCTTTTCCTAAAACCACCGACACATGCCCATGCCTGCTAAATTCCCTGTGCCCAGTGTCACCAGGCAAAGGGAGCATCACTTCACAAAATTCAGCTTCTGAGTCAACTTTGCCATGCAACAAGCTGCTTTGGAAATTTATTTGTGCTTATTCCCTGAGGGAAGTGTCCAAATTGTGCTGGGTTTTTTTGTTAGGAGTCTTTCTGATACACTGTACTCTGTGCACTGAGGGTCTGTGGATTCACTGAGGAGGTAAAGGTTACAGATAAAGCGATTATCTGTGGTGGTTGTGTGGAGTTTGGCATGTCCTCTCCTGCAGTGCTGCCATGGTGTGCCCACAGAGCTCTTAGTGACTCATCTCCGCAGCAGCCTGAGTGCAACACCCCACTCTGGTGCACTGCCTGCAGGAAGCACTTCCAGTCAGACCTGGTAGCAAAACAACCCCTCCTCTCCTCAGGTGTGCAGGGTCCCCTTTGTCCTGGAGCCCCAGCCTGGGGCTGTGCACGTGAGCTGTGGGGTGTGCCTGGGCAGGGATTGGGGCTTGGCAGCTGCTCTGGTTGCTTCTCCAAACACAGCATGAACATTTCCCCTGCGTGGTCTTTCGGGGTAGTCTAGAGGAAGTCTTCAGAAGTCCTAATAGTTTTGTTGGACTGTGCTGAACCCACTGACTGATGAAGGCTGGGACTGCTTGGCCTCCACACTGATTTGTCCTTCAGCACCTTGGAGCCAGGCCACCCCTTGGCAGGGCAGGGGGCTGAGGCATTAGGAACCCTTGTTTTACCACCTCATTACTTACCTGGACAGCCATCTCTTGCAGCATATGGTTTGTTATTGCTGGCATCATGCTAGAATAAAAAAACACCATAAGAAAGAAAATACCCACATAAAAAGAAAGCCCAAACCAGAATTCAAGGTTGTTCCTGAAGTTTGTGACTTTCTGTTCCTTGCATGAGAGAAATTAGGGACTTGGGTTTGTTCCCTCCCCCTTACCCCTTCTTCCATTTTCTACTTTCTCCTGGTTGCATTGGTTTTCTTTCCCAGTCACAGTTCTCTCATCTTAGCCTGCAGTAAGTCCCGAGCCAGGGGTGCCTGTTGTTCGTCACACCACGAGGACCTCGCTAGCCCTACAGCTTGGTGCAGTTTTGTATGGATGATTGCAGAGTTTGTGGGTCCTTTTCCCCCTCCCTCCTAGCTGTTGCTGAGGCTGTGAGCCCTTTTCTTCTGCAAGCCTTGCTGCCATGGTTTTCTTTCCAGTGGTTTGGAAGCTGAGGCCAGCATTAGGGCCAGTGCATGTTCCTTGTTTTCAGCAGCACTGCTGGACTATTTGACTTCTTTCCTGGCTCGGATCTAATCTCACAGTTGGGTTATCTATACTGTTTGAAGTCTGCCTCCAGCCATCCTGGAGGAGCTTTGGGGTCCTGCGGATGCTGGACTGCTACTCATCTCAGCTTCCCTGCTGACTTCCTGTGCGACCTTGGAGAAGTCATGCTGGATGCAGTTTTCAAAAGCACTGTTGAAAGTAAGTGAGATTTCTGCTCCTAAACTACTTCAGCCTCTCAGAGTGTTGTTCGCTGTCTGTTTGTCCTCCCACATCTCCTCCTTGCTCAGGCTGCCAGCCCTTTGGAGCGCTGCTGCTTCTTCCTGCTTGTGTCTGTGTGTGCCTTTGGCCTGATCCCCGGGGGGATCCTGGTCACAGCTCTCAGTGACAGCATCTCAGAGCAAATGAGTGCAGGACCAAACTGGAGCTCACTGGGAATGAGTGTGAAATGTAGACAAGAAACACCTGAGCAAGGGCTGTTGTCGTGCAGTGTTGATTTCTGTTAATTGGTTACACATGGTGACCTGGATAAATAGGTGTATGCAGGGGCAGCTGGGAACTCTCAGAGGGTTGTGTCTGTGGGCTGGGGTTGCACACAGAGTGTGCAGGAACCAGGGTCCTTCAGCAAGCCCATGAGTTGTGGAGGTGTTCAACCCACGTGGGCAGGGCAGAGGCTGCTCCTCAGGGCTTGCAGGTGCCACACGTCCAGCTCCATCCAGTGCCCTGATCCGGGCAGGAACGGCCCGGGAGCCGAAGCAACAGGGGGACAGCAGAACTGCACTAGCTGCCCTTGATGAATCTGTGCCCAACTGTGACACAAAGGAAGGTGCAGGAGGTATGGCTGACACTGGGGGCTAGCACTGCTTTAGTTTTTTTTTAAATCTCATTTTGGTTGAGGAAATAGAGAACACTGCTATGTAAAATGTGACAAAATGTATTATTTATTAAAAAAAGATAACTATTACCAGGGAGTTTATTCCTCCAGCATTTTCATGTACAAGTTAAAGTAATTGAAGTGATGTTTTAAAAAGAGGAATTTAAAGCCAGAAAACATGAGTTTGTCTAATTTACAGCAGAAAACCCAAAATATGAGTTTACCTAAATGAATGACAAGTATGCACTGGTTCCACTAGAGCTGATCTGAGGTGCACATGAGGTACTGCTGGGTAGTGGGAGTTGTTGCTGTGTCTTTGCAGGTGGGAATTTGGGGTCTTACCTTGGTGGCTCCGTTCACTGGAAAATGTTACAATCTCTGCAAAACCATAAGCATTCTGTGCCACAAGCCTCAAATTTTCACCACTTGACTATTACACCACGTGTGTGTAATTAACAACTTGGCATCGGGTGGCAACTAGAAAGTTATATTAAAATGGAAAACCTGGGCAACCTGATTTTCTATTTTCACTTTAAACAGCTGCCACAAATGCATCCTAGTCCCTTCTGTGGACATTTTCTCTCAACCATTTCTTAGAGGCTTTACTCTTTTAACCAGGGGCATAACTGGCTGAACGCACATGAAACACACTGTTACTCATGCAAATATTTTCCAATTAGAAGCTATCTGTGGTATATTTTACAGAAACTGTTTCAGTGCTAGCCAAGACCTGAAAACTGCAGTAACTGAGGGTCTGGCAAGACAGAAATCTAATGCTGGTTTAAAGGAGCAATGTCTTATGAGAGCCTGACTTGCCTTCGGGAGCATTTCTGGCAGAGAGAAGGTTTGAAGGTTATTAATGTTGAAAATCAGGCAGGTGGTTTGGTGCCTGTGTTGTCCATGCTGAATGACCATAGAACTGTCCCAGAAAGGCTGGGCTGAGGCAGAAGGTCTGCTCAGAGCAGAAAACAACAGGAACATCTCTGTGTCGTCACATAATTCCCAAGTAATCCTCATTATGTTTGTTCTTTAATCCAAAATTTTCTTAACTAAGTCATCCTAACTCTTTAAAGTATTTGTTTCATTGCTGCTCTAAAAATAGGTAAATCTCTTCTTGCCTGCTCTTTTTAAACTTTTAAGCAATACCTTGGCTTTGTTTTAAAGCCCTTTTGCCAAGTTTTTGTCTTAAGCACCAGTGACAAGAATATGAAAGGAATAAGAAAATTATTATAGGATTAAGACAGAGTCTTGCTCCTGCACACAAGACATGTTGATTCCTTGTCCTCCAAAGAGAGCAGTCTCAGTTCTGCAATTAAGCCTGGTGTACCTGAACATAAAAGGGGCTCATCTGCAGTACTGTGTGTGGTAGGTAGGAAAGTAATGCATGGAACAATCTTTGATTTAAAAAAAATAATACCTCCCCAAAACAGTCCATAAGGGAATAGCCAAAAATCTCTTTCAATTTTTAGTGAACTGAATAAAAAGCATTTTTCCCCTCCGTTTGCAAAGAAATGGTTATCTCTGTCTATGGTAAACGGCAAAGTGGGTACACTCCTGCCTTACTGATTTTGTAATGTGTTACTTCTCTCTCTCTTTCTCCTCAGCAAACACATCCTTTGCTGCATGGACAGACATTTTTCTAACTCTGTATTAATTTCCACATAGAGTAGAATTAGGCTGGATATGAAAATGGTTTACTGGATCCTTCTTTGAGAGTTGTCCTCCACACCTAGTTTTCAGCAAGGGGAAATGCCCCCATCCATATCCTCTTCCTCATAGCCCTGCAAATGCCCCCAGTTTTCATAACAATGCCGTGGATATGAGAAGGAAACTGGTTTTTTGAGGACAGTGACATACAGCTCTTTTGGTTCCTGTCTGTTACAAAATCTGACCAGAAAATCATTATTTTAAAACTCTACTGAGTGGACTTTGGGCTCTTTGAAACGCCCAGCTAACCCCTGGTCAGTGTTAAACCATGAACTCTAAGCTTAGTGCTTGGAAACCTTAAAGGTAATGTCACTGGGAGTCTTGCATCAGTGGGGGCTTCAGGATGTGGCTGTGTGCATTGCTCTGGAGCTTAACCCAGTTCCTGTTTTCTTCTCCCTTTGAAAGCCCCGTTTGAAGTTGCTTCTTCATCTCCTCAGTTGTTGACTTGAAAGTGCAGAGTGGCCTCCTAAGCATGAGTCACACCAGCCCTCAGTCATCAGCATTGTCCAGAAATGCACTGTTTCCCTTCTCATCTCTTCTTACCCCCTTAACCAAGGGCAGAGATGATTCATCCTGTAAAAGGACTTGATTTGCATTTGATGTGAGTCAACAACTAATTCAAGATCGAGAAACAGCATCAAACAGGCCTTGCAGAAAGGGGAGGAAGTGTTCTTGTTTACTGTGGCTCAATCAGAAGTCCAGGCAGAGATATTACACTTCAGAAATCAAAAGATGGATTATGCTGGCTTGACAGCCCCCTCATACAGACTCTGCAAATGTTTGAAGAAATCAGTGTATGTTAAAATATGCTGTGTTCCAAGCAAATCAAAATCTTGTTTCTTTTTGAAACGTCCCTGCCAAGGAAACATTTCTGCCTTTTTTTTTTTTTCTTCAGAGAAATCTTTTTGCTAGACTCTCTACAGGTGAGCAAAATAAGATTAAAAAATCTCCCTTAAGAAATCCTATTAGGAATGCACTTAGAGTGTACAAATCTCATCTTTATTTTAGACGTAAGTAATTATGTGCTTACCTGCTACTGATGTCTTCAGGCATTAATCACCTCTTTAAAGTTAAGCACATTTATAAGTTATTTTCCTCCATTGAGGTCTAAATGCACAAAATAAGGGAGAAATCCAGGGAGGGATTAGGACCAGGCAGTGTTACACACCAGTGACCTAGAACCTCTGAGTAAAGTACCATCTGCCACCTAAATTTCTCCTCCCAACTGGGGAAAGGGGTAAGTTTCTGTTCAGCAGCCAGCCAGCCCTCGTTGCCTGGGGCATTACCTTTTGCAAAGGCTCCTTTTTACCTTACTGTGTCTTGCAGTGACAGACCCCATCCTGTCTGAGACCCAGAGAATTTTCCTGAACCTATTTACACGAACAACATCGGGCTCTGGTGTTTGTACTACCTCTCTTTTATTGAAAACTCAGACAGAGTGTCTGCTGACACGAGGTCTTTTCCAGGTTTCTATTCCAGCTGTAAATCATCCATCTGCAATTGAAAGAATAACTTTTTCAGTCTGTGCAACTCTTTTTTTCTCCACCACTGGCATAAGAGCTTTGCAGCCTGGTTCTGCAGCGAGGAGCAGGGGGTTGTGCAGCCATGAGCACTGGAAGCTTTTCATTTTCCTGGCCATTTTCACTGGCATCCAGCTTCACTTGAGTTTCCTGCAGCTTTAACTACAGTCTCTGATGATTCCCATCATTGCAAAAGTGTTGCTGCGAGGCCTCACGTAGCGGGGTTGGTGGATGATTTTGTACAGCAATTGCCATCAGAAATCAAAGGAAGGGCGTCTTCTTCATAAGCTGTTCTTAGGCTAATTGTTGTGATTAGTGTCTCTCATACACATTTTTTGCAGATTAAAGTTTTGAGTTCAACAATTATGGCAGCCAAAATGGAGAGATTTTTTTTTTCAGCCAAATTTATCATGTTGTGTGTACTTTCCTTCTGTGTAAGTAAAGAAATATTGATAACCATCTCTAAGCCCCCAAGGCCTAGCAGGGCCCCCAGATCAGTCCTGGTTTTCCTACAGAAGTTAATTATTCACTTCCACATTTACATTGCTGTCTGTTAAGGTCCAAGCTTACACCACCAGCTCTGTGTCCATGATACTGTTCCACTCTTTGTCCTTACAGCAAAATACCATCAGTAACCTTCGGTGTATTCCCATGCTCTGGGGCTGGTAGGCAAAAGACCCCTTCTAAAGGTGCTGGATTCAGAGCAATAAGTCTCATTTTTTCCTTAAGTTTTCATCTAAGTATGCTTCTAAGTATGTGTTGGCACATCTATAATGGGGAAATTGAATTCTGTTAACTTTATTTTGTATTCCATTGATAGCTTTTCTATGCCATTAAAAACATCTGAGAATATATTTTTGAGCTTTTAATGGCTTCTGTCTTCCTACTGTATTCACTTTCTTAACAACCTAATATCTGGCATTTTCACCTCTTGAGTAAGTATTCCTTTTCCTGACAATGTTTTATAAGAAAACAATTATAACTGTTATTTCTTCAAGATTTTGTTATACTTTCACATGCAGTTCATATCCAGACATAGTGGTTTGATTTCACTCTAGTGCCACCAAAGAAAGCTTTTATCAATTCCTTTCCTATAAACAGGTTTTCTTTCCAAAGGGGTTTTGGTAACTTCAGCTGACTGGTAGCCTGTACACACTCTCTGGGTGTGAGAATAACTTATGCACCCAAATCTAAAAAAAAATCTCTAAAATCTCGTAGCTGCATAAGAAAAGAGTCCCACAGCATTTTCCTCTCTGTTGTTTCTCACAGTACTGGCACACACACTCTGTTGGTGTTGGTGCTGGGCTGTGCCTGTGTCCAAGCCTTGCTGAAGCCCAGGTGCACACCATGCATTGCCTTCCCCACTGCTCTGTCCACAGGGCTGGGCCTGCTCGCCACGGCAGAGCAGGCAGAGGGGTTGGTTGCTGTCCTTTGCCCTTGGTCAATCCGTGCTGACTGCTCCCAGTCACCCCCTTCCCATGTCTGGAATGGCTTCTGTGAGGGTTAGCTCCATAAAGGGACTCATGTGAGGCTGATTGACCCAGACCATCCTCCTGGCACAAGTGGGTGGTGTTGGCCTTTCTCCAGTGAGCAGGAGTCTCCCCCAACTCCCAGGGCCTTCTGAAGAGTACAGAGAGCAGCCTCACAGTGATGCTGGGCTGCTCCTTCAGCCACAGCGAGCCCTACCTAGAGTGAGACAGTTGTGAAAAGAGGGAATTAGTGAGAAAACAAGGCAGAGAGGGCTCACCACAAAGCCAGCTAAAAATCTAAAGCCGGGCTGAAATGAAGTGCTCCACATCTTTGAGATGGCTGGTTCTCTTGCAGCGTGTCCTCTTTTGCTCTAACCCACAAAAACATTGCCCTCATGCTCACAGGAGCAATAACATGGGCTTCTTTTTCATCATGTTCCAGTTGCTCTTGTGCTTGATCTGGAAAGGAAAATACCTGAGGCCAATACTTGGCAGGGTCTTTTTGTGTAGCAGTTAAGAATAAATAGATATACCCCTGATCTAGTGATCAGAGAAAATTTATATCCAAAACCATTTCTGAAAATACATATCCCCTTTTTGAAAATGTTTCCAAACATACTTGCCTTCCACAGTATTTCAGAGAAACTGTGTAATTCAGATTTCCCTGTGAACCGTCTTCCTCTCTGAAGAGTCCACAGACATTCACGGAAGGTACAGATGCTTGAGAGGACATTCTGCTCTTTGTCAGACACCGCTGCTTTAACAGGATTATTTACAGTGCAGAGATTATACTTTAATGTTTTTTCGGGCATACATTCTGAAAATTATTTTATTCCAGTAATGAAGCTTTTGGGAATTCATCTTTTCCCGATACACTTAGTCGAAGGACAAGAATGAATCATAAACAAAATTGAGCAAAACTCAATTTAGCATTTCTAATGAGTTATTTACTGACTGTCTTACTCACTTCTGCAGTGGAGAAAAGGGGAGGCACTTACAGGTAAAAGCTGAGGGCCTTTAAACTCATCTTATATTTGTACAGGATAATGCAAGTGCTGTACAGTTTCAGAGGAGTAACACAGAATGGGTTTTGCATAGGTTGTAGAGCCAGACTCATTTTTAAGTAAAATAAATAGAGAGGAGACCAGGTTGAAGAAAGGGATCAGTAAAACTTGACAAGTTTTCTCCATCAGAGCGTGATTCAGGTTTTACAGTGTGTATCTGTTCTGATGGCTGTGGAGTTATGCTTGTGCATGTGCCCACGTCTGTTTGGGTCTTGCATTTTCACTTTATAGAAGTTGACAGGAAAGATTTGATTTATTAAAGTACTCATAAGTTAAACTAATAGCCTGGAAAATGCCAGGTGAAATGGCACCTTTCAGTGTTCAAAGCTGATTTTCCTGTTTTGGAGCAATGTAACTCTAAGCCAGTGTGTCATGAAGTTCCTGTAAGAGTCAGTCAGGATATATCCTGGAGGATTGTTATGGAGCTGGCAGTATGAAAATGGACCCAAAAATCTGCATCTAGTTAGGGCTGTGCAAGATGTCCACAGTGAAAACAGAAACTGCATGGGATTTGTTTAGTTTAAGGACTTGTTTAGAAATTCAGAATAAAAACTGTGTTTGGCTGAAGTTTTATTCAAGTTCACCAACTTGCCTACTGACTCAAAATTAATTTGCAGATAAGGCTGGGCTGATTTATAAACTGCTATCAGAATCACAGTAAACTTGTGGTTTTGAATGGTTTCAACTGGCCATGCTATAAAAACGAGGCAGCACTCGGTGGTTTGGCTGGGATTCGACTGCTGGGCTATTTTGAGTTCACTGGAGCCCCAAGCTCAAGGTGGAGAGCCTGGAGGTGCCAAGCCTGGGAGCCCTGGGCAGGGCTGCAGGAGTTGCCAGGGGAGCTGGGTGAGCTCCTGCAGGAGGACTGTCAGTGAACCTTTCTCTCTGGAGCAGAGGGGCTCCTGTGCTCAGTCACAGAGTGAAACGTGTCTGTGCAGAGCTGAGCAGCTGATTTGGGCAGTCAGAGCTCTGGCACAGGAGGAACCACTGCAAGTTCGAGACTTATTTATCCAGTTGTGAGTGGAGAGTGTTTCTCCTCGTGTTATTATGTCTACTCCTATTAACCTCTTTCTTCAACTCCCGCCAGATTTTATCAGTGATCTGTGTTTTGAGAGACAACCAGCTATTTTTGGAATGGGGCTTGTGTTTCCCTGACCACTGTTTGCATCTGCCTTGGGTGATTTGGGAGCAAATTCATCCACTTGTCTTCTCTGAAGTATAACCCGCTGTGCTTCTTCTCTTGTGTGCATGATTTCACATATTAAATTTATTTCTTGTGCTGTGTTTATTTTAAAACTTTATTCAGTCGTGTCTCTGCACACATTTAAAGGGAGCCACAAATATTTATGAGGCAATTTTAACACTTAGCAATTACTTTTGTGGGGCTTGGTGCTTTAATAGCTGTAGTTGTATCAACCTTGGCTGATAATTTCCTAATTATTCATATCCTGAAGTGTTATCAGCCATCACAGAGCGTTACCAGCATCATTTTAAGCTCTCTTCACCATCTTCAGTCTGGGTTTTATTTGAAAAGCAGACATGCAGTCCCCAGTGAGAATTAAAGTAGAAGCATTAGCTTGCAAAATATATGCCAGTGACCTAATGATTCTGACATTTCCACAATACAAGCTTTACAAGAAGGCATGCAGACAGCAAAGTCTGTTTTTCTATCTCATATTTTTTTAATGGCTAAATGTTTGGAGGAAACAAAATGGATTTATTCTGCTCAATCCAGGGTATAATATCAGGACTTATCCGGTTCCGGGCCCCAGGGCTTCAGACAACTAACAAAACACATCTTACTTCTGCTCTGCTAGTTCTGTTATGCTTTTCACACGCAGGAAGAAAGAGTAAAAGCATAACCCGATTGAATAAAGCAGCATGGCCTGCTATTCTTTGCTTATGAAGCATCACATGATAGACACCAAATTAAGAAGAGCCCCCCACCTGTGGTTAAGTATGTATGCAACTGTCAAGCCCTTTTATATAATACAGAGGGAATTTTACCATCCCCTTCACTGTCAGAGCTCAGGAATATGTTAAAAATGTTAATGCCTTACCAAAGCAGGCTTCATTATTTTTTAATAATGCAGTGATTTTACATCATTTAAATAAAAATCAAAGATGCTGCTCCCCGATCTATTTTTTAAATGCTCCTACCTTTCAAATCATTTGCTCTGATATATGGAAAGAAAACTAATCTGTGGTGATTCTCCTTGTAGAGTTTAAGTTGCAATTTGTTTTTTGGCTATTCAGTCACTGTTTATGTAAGGATGTATTGGGATAGGGCTGTCTGCCATGATATGGTAAAAAAAAATAACATCTTTTCTAATAAAAATAAGTTGCAATTTAAACAAGAGGTTAAAGGAAATCTATCCTCTCTGTTGACCTTTCAGACTGTGGTAAGCATAGAACATACAGTGCCAATTTTATGACACAGCTGTGTCAAATAGATTGTATGTGACATATTTCAGTTGTGCTCTCAAAGAAGGTTTAGATGTAAGAGTCAGGAGGGAAAACCCATTCAAAAGTGTGCTTGTTACTTTTTGTACAGTGACTTCATGGACCAAGCACCTAATGACTAAGACATGCCATATGCAGGAACGTTCCCTTAACCACAGGGTTTTCTGCTTCATTTGCTTGGAGTACTCCACATTTTTCCTGTCGTTGCCATTAGAAGTCACAAGCAAATCTGATGGCGATGGCAAAGTCTCAGAGGTGCCTGGCATTTGTTTGGATACTGGGCTGGGAATTTCCTCTGTTGTGTTCTCCCTTCCTCTCTCCCTTTTGCAGGCTTTATCTACCCAGGTGATGAGGTAGTTGCAGGGATTTCTCATACCTACATATGTCAGAGGTGTCCTGAGAACATCACAGCCCCATAAACCCGAGTTGCCTCCTTGTGATGCAGCGCTGAGTAAATCAGCAGCGAGGACATCACTTCAAATTGAGCAGGAGGATCTGTCCCACAGTTCTGTGACAGAAATATTCCAAACACCTGGCTATAGACTGAGGAAATGCGAGGTTCAGAAGTGGCTTGTCACTGTGTGTGAAAACCCAGTCCTTGCTGAGCATGAGAATCATTGGTTGCTTTGGGGGATTTAGCCTGGAATGGACGTGACTCCTTTTCTTCCCCCATTTCTTCCCTGCAGTTGCTGGTTCTCTCTGTGCATGGAGAGGAAAAGCATTGCCAGGGCCATCATTAGCTTACGGTGCCTCTTTTCTTTTCACGTGGGCTTCTCTTTGCTGCAGAGGTGAAAGCTGTGGAAGCCTTCTGCCTTTGAAGAACTACTTAAGATGAAATGGTTCTGAAGTGCATTTAAGGGTGTTTACTTTAGGCACTTTATTTTTTTTCTTTATTTTTATTCCTATTGGAACTGGCTAATGTTATTCATTAAACTAACAATTTCTCCCCTGCCTGTTCTTAAGTGTGACTTGTGACCTTGCAATCTGTGTATTTTGTCATCACAATGTGTTACCATGGAACTGATTTTGATGTCATGAATAAGGGCATTGTGAGTTTCCACGTTCCCAAGCATATTTGAGACACAGGTTTGGAAACAAAAATGACTTCACCAGTTAAATATTGTTAGATCCTATAGTATATCAAAGGTAAGAACACTTGTGCCCTATATTCCTTTACATAGAAGAATCTGAGGTTAGGAATTTCAAAGCAGGTATATACAAGAATGACACTACAAAAAGCATTTCACAAGATTAAATATTTTGTGAGAGTATTGAACTCTAACCTCTTTATGTTACTGTAGACAAAAATCTTTCATATTGTTCATGGAGACTTCTCAGACTGTCTAATAGGGATTCTCTATAAAGGGGAAGAAATGCAGCAAGCTGAAGGGCACTGGGATGCTGCTGGCACTTAACTCCTTCGGGACAAGAGCGGCCCCAGGGAATGTCCCGCCCGAGATCCCTGGCAGGCAGACAGAGGGCAATGTAACATTGCTGCTTCTGGGGCTGAGAGCGGCAGTGGGAACTGTTCAGGAGAGCCTTACACAATGCACAAAGGGAAAATACACTTTTGTTGGGCAGCAGAGTGCATCTATTGCATGCCTTAAATGAAAGAGAAAGCCAGTTCCCTCAGTGATCTACCTACCCACGTGAGGTTAATAGAGTTCAATTGAATCTCTTGTCAGGCTTTCCCCAGGGTGTTTAATTCATCACAGTTAGAGTTGATAACATTCTGTTGTAATGAAAAAATTCGAAAAGCCTCAAGTGAGGTTAAAATCCCGGGTTGCCAAAAGTTCTAGTTTAACAGGAACCTCTGATGCAGTTGTTTATTTGATCTGCTGGTTTTCTCTCCGGATGAGACTTACCCATCCATTGCATTTTACAATCTAGCTCAGTACCATTTTGCTCCTGGCACCCAGCAAATATGTCCTCATTAAGTAAAATTTATGCTAATACCATTCTGATTAGCCAGCAGTCATTGATATTCACTCTCATTAGCTAAATTGGTGCTCTGGAAGACATCCCGTCGAGGACTTTTTTTTCTGTTTTAAATGGAATATAAAATGTATGGATTCACAGAGAAGACAGATGATGATAATTATACCCTGTGTTTACTCAAGCAGGTTTTTTATCCTAAAGGCTCCCGAAGTACTTTGCAGAATTTACATCTGCAAGGGGGGGAGAAGACCTTTTTTTTTCCCCTTCTGAGAGGAAAACCTCTGTCAGAAATAGAGAAGCCATTCTGGTTTCATGTTATTATGACAGATTGCACAAAGGAATCTTCCATTCTGAAATCAGGAGCACTTTTTGATGGGACAAAATGCCGGACACTTCACAGGAAATCCAGCTGGGGAATAAGCTCAATTCATGCAGTAATGAGAATTTCTATATACAATCTTTTTGGAGCAACCCTGTGACTCCAACTTAGCATCTCTAGGAGTTTTGCCTGCGGTGATATTGCAAAATTAGCCTCAGTGTGAACCTTGCATCAAAAGCACAAGGATCCTCTTTGCTCACCCTTACACATCTTGGTTGGAAGGAATGATAATTACAGCTGAGAATTTTATTATATTTTCTTATGTTCAACCATATGATCAGTTCAAGCCGTGGTTTAATACAGTCTGGTATGAGGATGCTGTGATGAATTTCCATCCCTTTTCTGTTAGCTCTCTTAAAGGGCCTTTGTCAGGCAGATATGACCAAGCAGGAAGCTGTTATTGCCAAGGTGGGACAATCTTGCCATTAACACTGTTAGGTCCAAGAATATGTTTCTTTGTATCACAGCCTCCACTTCAAGTGCCAGACAGAAAGCAATGATCTTAATGCCTTATATTCTTACTCATATTAACAAAACCCCCAGTTGGTGTCTCTCTATATGCAGACGTAGCCGTCCTTTATAAACTCTGCCCCTATACTCTTCTGTACCTTTAAATGTTGGCACTCTGCATACTCTGTTCTCTTGAAAGGGGAAAAGCATTTCTGTGGTCTGTTCAATCCTTGACCTTACTGGCAGAACTAGGAACAAGAGTGTCTGTTCTTGCTAATTTTTTACCTTTTGAATCTGCAATCAATACTGTGCTTCCTCGAGGCTGCCGGGCAGCACACGGTGACCATCGGCAGCGGGAAGCACTGGCCACAGTGACCTTTGGCTGGGCTGCAAATTCCTCAGCTGGTCTTTGAATCCCCCCCACTGAACAGTTCACATCACTCCCATGCAATAATTGCAGTGTTTTCACATGTGCTCTTCTGTTTCATCTCACTCTTATATTGATCTAATCTTCTCTTCAGTAATCAAAACTAATTCCACATCCAAAAGATGCTTTGGAGAGGAGATCAGTGGCCACAAGCAGCAATGTGAAACCACCCAGATGCAGATAAATTGCCATTCTCCCTCACTGCACAGAGAAATTGTGTCCTAATGGTATAGCAATTACTGTGTTTCCATGGTGATGTGTGTGAGCACTATAAATAATGTTTGATGTTTATAAACAATCCAGTTTATACTGAATTATACACACTATTTGTATGCTAATATCCAGGATGCACTTCTAAGTATTTCACAGCAGCAGAATAGCAAACAGAAAGCTGAAAGTTTTGGGAGCAGTGCAGTGAACCATATGATTATTATTTTTTTTCTGTGTTTATGTCCAAAGGAAAAACTGCATGAACTGAATCTGTTTCTTATTGTAATGTGCACACTTAATAATGGAAAAGAAATACTGGAAAGAAAACCTCACAGCATTAGCAAATTTTTTTGCTACCCATCATCATTACTACACTGAGGTTTTGTCCCAGAAGGTAAAAAACATTTAGGTTCCAGTTGAGCACGCTCTGCCAGCGCCGCGTGTGCCTGCTGGGCTGGGCACCCGGGCCGGGCTCCGGCCGCCGCGCTGGGACAGGGAAGCAAGGGCAGGGAACAAATCCATGGGAGCGCACGGGAGTGCTGGCGGGGCACGGCACCTGTGGGCAGACACGTAGCAGCGCTGGGCACGGCTGGAACAGCCCGAGAGGGCCCTTTCCCCATTGTTTGGGGGTAAATGGAATACACTGCAGCACATTTGTTCCCTGGCAGCCGGCCCGGCACAACTGCTGGGCGCCCCTGTATTTACATTAAAATAGTTTGGAAAATTCTGCCTTTATTCATGCCCCGAGTGTGTAAACATGGTCTGAGGTGTGCTCAGCCTGGGCTTGTGCCTCTGCACATCCTCGGTGGTGGCAGTTTGCTGGACACAGGGCAGTTCCCGAGGGCAGCAATCCCTGCGAGCACGGCGTCCCTTGTGCCTGTGATTTCCTGACACGTGCACAGCCAAAATGACAGGAATGGAATATTTGCTTTGTCATCTGGGTGGGGTTGTTTGTTTGTTTGCCTCATCCACCTCAGAGCGAGTCCTCAGCCTGTGCTGAGGATGTGTAGAAACTTGCTCTCATGGCAGCGTGTGTATTTTGCACTGGTTTGTTGCAAAGAAAGACGCTGGTGCTGGCTTTTGGGGAAGCACCAAGAAAACAAATACGATCCAAATAATAAGGCAAAATAATGCGGGATTCAGTGAAGGCCTGCTGGCGTTGTGGCAGGGCTGCAGTGTCCCCGGGGAACCGCTGTGCTTGGTCTCTGAGTGCCTCCCGTTCCTCAGGCTCTTCAATAGCTCCTCCAGCGCTGGCCACCGAGTGTCCTCCTGAGCCGCTGCCAGGAGAAGCAGCAGTGCCCACACCAAGTTTTCCAGCAGTTTGTCTGTAGCTCTGGAAATCAATCTTGCCTTCTGCCCTGTTCTACCCCAGAGGGTGCAGAAGTATCACCACCCCACGGTGCAGAGAAGCCAAGCCCTTTCCGCGGGGAAATGCTGAAAAAGACTGAAAATAACCCCATTTTAATTCCCTGTGGTATGGCTGTTGGGATGAGTATTCCTGTGTCTCACCAATGTCTGCAGTGATGTTAAAAAACAGTCTAAGTCTGTGCCTCGCTACACCTGGCATGTGCTCCTTGATTCCCACACACCAGGGTCCTGCAAAGTGTTCTCTTGCAGAGAAAGCACAACAATTTATGGTTCCCTGGATTTTAGATAGGGTCTGGTTTGGACCAGCCAACTAATTTCAGTTTGATAATCATGAAATCTTTCTGTATCTTGTTCCTCCTCTTTTTCAAGCTTTTAGATTAAATGTATCAGAGTATATAACTAATAACATTCATAATATAGAAAATCATATAGTTAATAATAATTATTAATAGAGAATATATACTGGCATATTAATATAGCATATCGGCATATAAATATATAATGTCTTAACAATATGGCAATAAGGTATATTATATAATATATAATTATGTCTTAATATATGTCATTATATATTACTGAAATACATCAATTTTAATAATTATTAATTTATATTAATTTGTTTTAGTGTGTTATTGATTCATATATTAATTGATTTCTATAATTATAATTAATTGCATACTATATATTATGTTTAGTATATGTTATATGTATTTATAATATATAATTAAAATAATACAAGGAAGCCGACTCTCAAAAGTTTTCTCACTTGCTAATCTGTTTTTATGGTGAATTTGAGAGATGCCTCACAACTCTACCGTATTTTGACCTTGATTAACCTCTCTTTTCCTACCAAAGAAATTTTTCTTTGCAAAGTTTGAGAGTTTTTTCCAATCAAGACAAGTGTGTGACTGTTACAGGACAGATAAATGTGTGTAGCCTTGCCAGCCCCATAAGTGCTGCAGTTCCATACCGAGTAGGATCTGTGCCAGCATTACTGTTCTGCACAGACTCTGTCTTTTCAGGAGTTTCCATTTTTTAATTTTTGTGGACCAGTTTTTATCAATTTTTTTTCCTTCCTGGTGCTTCTGTTGACTGTGTGAGCTACATTATCATTTTGAGACTAATTCTGAAATTTCCCTGTAGAGGTCTTTTTTCCATAGCCGAGTTACTGAAGGGAAGGAAAACATGGGAATTACGCTAAACTCAAAGCTTTTGAACAAAAGATGTCTCAACATTTTCCAAACAGAAATGGGTAATTTAGGATGAGATGTTCAGAACCCAGAGGGATTTAATCACCTTTGAAGCCAGACTTAGAGGAGCCTCTCATTTAGGTCACAGCATCCTCTAGTCTGGCTTTCTGGGTGTAGAGTGGGAGCTGAGCAGGACTGGGTTTGATTTATTGCTCCCTAAGCTGATGTTCTTCCCTTGCAGTCCAGTGGAAGGGGAAGCTGAGCTGCCTCCTGGTTCAGCTGGAGATGATGGGAGCAGGCAAACACTTCCCTGGGCTGCAGTGCCAGCAGAAAGGAGCTCAGGACCGTGGCCAACTCCCTCTGCAAGGGCTTCTGGATCTGCCTCAGCCTGAGGAGAGACACGGGAACAGGTACCACACTGGGAGGGAGTGGAGCTCACTGGAAAGCTGAAGTGGAGAAAGAAGCTCAAGTGAACCCATCTAGGGAAAAGAGGCACCTCTGGAATGCAAAAAGGCTTTAAACAAAACTGAGGGTGCTGTTTTGAAAGCAAAAGCAAATGCAGGCCCTGGGGAAAGCATCCATTTGGCTGGGTTTTGAAAAATTTGATTTCTGTTTGTTCTCTTTGATGGTAGGTAGTTAGGGATGGGGAGAGAGTTTCAGGAATACCTGAAAACAAAAATTGACAATGCTGGTACTTTCACTAAGTGTATCTTATGTAGGCATAACTTGCTTACACAGAATCAAAAACTATACAAATGGTTCAAATACTGGTAAAGGGTATTTCATTTACTAAATCTTAATTTCCACTTGAGGAAATTAAGCCCCAAAAGGGCTGAGGTACCTCTCATTATCTGCTTCTAAAAGTGCAAAGAATAAAAAGAGTACTGCCTCTGACTTCAAAAGTAATATGATTTGAAAAATATGCACTGATTAAAAATAAATCTTTTGCTCACATACATTATCATTTTAATATTAAGTTATCAAATACAGCCAAAGCATACAGCAAGACCAGCAGGGATTGTTCATGGCTCATTGCTTCCTCCTCCAGGTCTTTGATACTTATAGATATAAATAAATAAAGTTGATATTTATGTATATAAAAATAGATACAGAGAGAGAGAGAGAGATAGATTTATATCCCCCTCAAATGAGGATACCTCTGGACAAGCTAATTGGGAGCATTATAAAGTCAGGAGTTTCTGTTTTATTATCCTGGAGACTAGAGAAGCTGAATTTGAATAAGGTCCTTGGGAACAAGGAAATGTGGTGGTCTGACCTGATGTCTGTGTCCTTCTGCTATGATTTCTTCCTTTTATAAAATTAATTTGATAACTTTACTGGATATCACAGGGATTATTTCTCTTTCATGGCAACCTCCCAGCACAGAGTATATGAACTGTTGCAAAGGGTTTGGAGATGTAGAGTGCTACGGGTGTAATTAGCTGAAATTAGTGTGGCTGAAAAAAATCCAGAATATTCAACTTCTCTAAAAAGACCTTCAACTAGAATAAAAGAACAGTCTTATACCAAGAATATTAGTGCTTAGGAGTGGCTCTGTTTGACTAAGAAAATGCCATTAGAACCAGGTATTTATGACTAAATACACTTGAATAGAAAACATGCAGAAAAAACTCTTGGTGGTTCATTTGTCAAAAGCTGGCTGAACTGTAGCTCCGTAATTATGTTCTGGATCTCACAGCCAGAGAAGTGGTAACCGCAAACTGACTTCCTCATTCCTCCCCTTCCTCCACGAGTGCTTTGGATTAGGTAGTCAGCTGAGATTTCCAAAGCACATATTTTCGTACCATGCTGCTGCGACCCATCTCCAGGTACTTCTTGCTTAGATTCCCACAAAATACCCTTTTCCCCCTCTTTTTTTCGTGGAATGAAAAGTTTGTTAAGGCACTGCCGTACTGAAATCCTTGCCAGGTGCATGTGCACACAGGCACAGAGAGGAAAGCAACTTCTGCCCCAGAAAGACAACTGGGCACTGTTGAATGCAATCCAACAACTCTGCGGTTGCTTGTCCCGAACAACAGATATTCTGTATCACCTCCCATTAACAAACAAAAGACTTTTTCCCACGCCATTATATATTTACATTAGCCTACTCCTCAAGCTTGGCATGTTGGCTTCCTAAGACTATTTGATCCCAGATTCAGCTCTGTGCCAGAATTGCTGGAACAAAATGCAGTGGGTGGACAAACCTGTCCTGCTGCATTGCTTGTGGCCTTTTGAGAACAGAAAGCATTTCTGTGAGTCATGACTGTGAAAGCACTCGCAGGGCATTCCGGTGCTGGGGCTCTGGCTGGAAGTGCCTGCGTCTGCTCAAAAGGTTACCACGGGTGCAGTCCTATCATGACACACTGGTTGGTATCAGCCAGGGGCAAATATTAAGTAGCTTATCTCTTAAAGAGGGAGATAAGGAAGCAGGGCTGTGAGGTGCTTGCCAGTAACCGTGTATCCATCACAGCTGTCGCTGGGTGTGCTGCAGGAACCGTGCCGCGTACCCGCACCAAAACCAGGGCAGCTGAGCTGCAGCCCTGACTCGGGGCTCCTGCTGGGGCCTTTGGCAAGGCATTTAGGACTAAACTAGGCTGCCTTCTGTTCTGAGGTGAAGGGGACTGAGGTTTCACACATCCCCACTTTCTGCAACTCCAGAATCATAGAATCACAGAATGCTTTGGGTTGGAAGGGCCATTAAAGATCATCTAGATCCAACCCCCCTGCTATTTCTGCTTTTCTTTGAGACCAACAAATAATTAAAAAGCCCTACAAATAAAGGAAGGAATTCTTATCAAGTGTTATTGTGGTGCTGAGGACACAGATATCTGGAAGAAAATGCAGAAAATTTGTTTCCTTGTATTTCAGTGAGAGGCCACAAAATCCACTTGCCTTGAAAAGGGAAGATTGAGGAAGGAGTTTATAGAAATTCCTCTGAATATCTGCAGTTGAGTATTTTTCAGATGTGCACACAAGTTTTTGTGTTTACATATATTTGTACATGTGCATGGAAATACATATATGATGTGTGTGCATTTGAGGCTTTTTACCTGGGATACAGTATGCAATTTGAGGGGTGCATTTTCTTGTCTCTGGGTATGCTAATTCTTTTAAGTATCATAGAATTATAGCATCACAGAATACCCTGAGTTGGAAGTGACCCATAAGGGTCATGTAAGTCCAGCTCCTGGCCCTGCACAGACACCCCAACAATCCCACCCTGTCCCTCAGAGCGTTGTCCAAACCCTCCTGGAGCTCTGGCAGCCTTGGTGCTGTGCCCACTGCCCTGGGGAGCCTGGGCAGTGCCAACCACCCTCTGGGGGAAGAGCCTTTCCCTGAGATCCAACCTGACCCTCCTGTTCTGTATATATTTCCATGTCTTTAAGGAATGTAATACGTACCTCAGAAGGTGCTGAGACAAGTAACCCCGCTCTGTGTGATGTTTAGTGCTGCGGAAAATGCATGAGGGTTAAATTCCACTGCCCTTTGAACAGGCCTATCCTGGAGGCTGAACTTGGCTCCAGTGGCCCGGTGCAGTCCTTGCAGGGGATTGGGATGTGCCCGATGTGCTCCAGAACAGCAACCTGGATGCACTCTGGTGAAAGAACGGGGAGAGGGCTGGACACCCATTGCTGGACACCCAGTGGGATCCTTCATGACCATTTACTACTAAAGGTTCACCCCTTGGATTAGAGATCTCTGCACAGCACATATGTTCAGAGGAATTCAAAATCATAAATAATCAGCTTTGTGGAAAACTGCTCCAGTCAAATCACTGGATAATTATCTGGCTTTTACAATTCTCTTTGAAATCATTTCTGTGGGGAAATATTCCGTGTGTAAAATCAGGAGTCAGAGATTGCTTGGAAGAGACGAGAACAGGGTGGCAGTAAAAAGGAAAAGCAAAGCCAATTTCACTGGTGTAATAGGGCATCTATCCCACAACACATAAAATAATAATGCTTGCAGTTAAAAAAGCCCAAGGAAAATATAATTAATGCCCAAGAGCAGCTGAGGCAAATGGTAGAGGGGAAATGGAGATTCATTCACACAACACCAATTTTGATGCTAAATTTCAGCAGATAAATTATCCAGCATCTCTCCCTGGAGTTTTTCTCCAGTTGAGAAGGAGCAGGTCTGTCAGAGCTGAACTAAGGCCTCCCCTGGAGCAAGTTTGCTCTCCCTATTGTAGAGGGACTCCAGAGAGCCTGTCAGTTCCCTTAGCCCATCTTTTAAGCTGAGTGGTGTGAATAGTCTTCAAAATGCCTTTGGGTTTCCCTTTACCCAAAGATTGAGGCAATGCTTCTTTTCATTCTCAGCCACAGGAATTAAACAATAAGATCAAAATCTTGTAATCTCCTTGGGAATTCCTTTTAGTTGTATGGGATCTAAATGCAGGGTTTCCCCTAAATTGCTGGGCAAATGAAGGCAGAGGCTAATCATACAGCTGGCCTTCCATGCAAACATTTCCCGTGTCTGCTGCGGCCGCCAATTGTTTGGGATCGCCTATGAAACAAATTTCTTAATCAGTTTTAATACTAGGCACAAGTTTAAGTGTCATTAAGCTGGTTTTTTTGTTGATCTTGTGATCTGTTTGCTTCAAGAACAGGAGGACCTGGGAACAAAGCAAACTTTAGTATTTCAATTTTTTTGGCCTTTCATAGCACTAAGTTATGAAAAGGATGATTGAAATAGACTCACGCTGGGGTCTCCAAACAGATAGTATTTAGTGTATTGCTTTCAGGAAAAACAGCAGGAGTCAAAATTGAGTTTACAGCAGTGTTATTCCCTCTGTCTCGGTGCTCTGTGGAACACAACCACCATGTATTATAGGAAAACTGCCATCTTTATTCTTCACCAAACAAATCTTTCAAAGCACATATATCTGTGCTGCAGGAATGTGCAGGGGGAGAAACCCTAAATCTTCATTTTAAAAATTAGATGCAAATTTTAAATTTGCAAATGCACGTCCCCTGTCAGAAAATGATCCCCTACAATTTCCTAATAGCGGGCAAAACTTCAAAAAGAAAATACTTGCCAGCCTTTGGACATGCTTGTTCCAGTCTGGATGTGCAGGGATGCAGATGGGGACTTTGGATTCGAGGGGCAATGAGTTTGTGGGTGAAGTTCAGCTACAGTGTGGTTTGTTTGGCATGCAGGAGGTTTCTTACCATATCAGTATCCCAAACTGAAATTGCTTGCAACTTGCCCTGCCTTTCCAACTTTGCTGTCTTTCCCCTTAGGCGCAGTTTTGTTGTGTACATCCCACATCTCTCGTGGCTGTCACTGAGAGAATGTTGGTCTGCCCTGCCCCGCTCACTGCAGCGCCCTCGCCGCGGGAACTGTCACTGCAACAAAGGGCTCAGGGCTGGGCAAGGAAACGTGCAGTCACTGCCCAGTTATGGAAATTGCTGTGAATGCAAATATGATCTCCAGCTTTATAGAAAGAGTGTTCTGCTGCACACCAACTGTGCCTTCAACAGTGACAGGCACACTGAGCTGTTTGCATGGGAAAGCTGCTACGAGGGAAGGCCCTGATTTGTTACCTTCAGCATCACTTTGGGGGTTTAACCTTAAACTAAGAAAGAAACCCGTGGAAATATGATTAAAACTTTAGGGGATCTACTCATAACATGCTTTAGATTTGTTAAAGGATTTGCAAATCTTTTGATGAGTTCCGTGTACGTTCCAGATGTCATTGTAGAAACTAATGTAATATTACCATGTGCTGTAAAAACTTCCTGCAGTTCTATTAACAAGTTTCCCATGATGTAATTAGAAAGAAGGTGCAGTGTTTTCTTTGGCATCTGTGGGTAAAATGCTGTGCATAGTTATGCTGTTGTAAATCCAGGCCAACTCAGTTCATTTTAATGAAGTTATTTTGGACTTAGTTCATGTAGAATTTGGCTATACCTCTATCTATATCTGGATATCTCCCCTGAGGGGTAAATACAGCAAATGTTGTACATTTTCTTTAGATTTTGTATAGGAAGACACTATTCTCATTATCAAGGAGTTTGCTACTATTCTGACCAAGGTAAATGCTGTGAAATCTTTCAGGTTCAGATTCAGGTGGGGATTTCAAGTGTGCCCATAACTTTCTTGAATAAGCCAGAGCACGTGCAAGTGCCTCAGCCAGGGCCTTCAAGCCTCTTCTCTGCACCTCTTATTCCTCTCTGTTTGCTAGTCTGTTATGAGAGGTTCATGGTCAAGAACCATTTTGGAGTTGGAGGCCACATTTCTATCACAAATCATTTATTTTCTTTCACAAAAAATGTATCTTCTTCTCACTGCAGCCAACTAAAGTCTCTGGTGGTCACACTGTTGGTGCCTGTGCCGGTTTCTCTGCGCACTGGTGTAGGTAGCTGGCTTTGGACTGTGATACCACACACAGGCACATTCATTACTGTTTTTCACAAAACACAAAAACTGCTTTGAACTTGGAATTTGCCTGTCATTTCTCATCCGGAGGAGCCTGTACACAAACGGCCTTTGCATAAGGCCTTGTTGCCTTTTGTTTTTTCCTAAACAAATAACAAACAAAAAGAAAAGGAACTAGAAGGGGGAAAAATTAAGTTTTAATGGAAACACATTTCATCTTTTGTTTT
>NW_016690309.1:396911-481713 GCF_001604755.1 Lepidothrix coronata | reverse complement strand
CCATAAAACATTAACATAGTAAACAAATTGATCTTTGCTCTCACGTTCTTTAATAACATACAGTATTTTGAGTTTTGTCATGGCTAAGGTATGGTTAAACCACGTGTTGCTGGTCACATTCCAACCTCTCTTGTCACAGCTCTTTGACATCAAACGACATTTTTTAAAATAAAAGTTGTGTGTAACCCAATTCTGTTCAGACACCTTCGTTAAAAGGTCGCATTTGGGGTACATTAGTGGTTATGGTGTTTTCTGACCAAAACTGCTTTTCCTTGGGGCATATTTCAAAGTCCAAGCATTCCCATGGTCATCCCTGCTTTGTGCCAACAGCACCTTTTGGAATGCTGCATCCCCATACGAGCAAAGCCTCCATAGGATGCTCTGAAACATTATATTCTAGACTGCTAACCCAATCATAGGACTTACAGTGGTCTTAAAATAGCAGACAGAGCTATTTGAAATAGGGGTATGGATAGAAAAGAGAGAAAGTGTCACTTTGGTCCACTTTTCAGAGTGGTTGGTGTTATAATATATAACCTTTTCTTTCTTTTTTTAACGCAGTGTAGTTTGCAATAATTTAAAATACTCTATAGACATTTAAACGATATACAATAATATAACTTAATTGGATTCCTCAATTGTACTTAACAAATACTATTCTAATATATTTACAGTATCTAGTACCATAAGACTGTGCATTACTGTGTTTGGGAGCTTTATTTGCTTCCTGTCAAGAATGCAGTGGAAGTACAGTATATCACTATGATTCAACAACAATACCCATGAATCAAAGGGACTTTAAATTACATGGAGGGACTCTAGTATTTTGGGGGCCCCTGCTGACTTCCGTGAAGTTGCACTTGTTCATGCCAAGGCTGGCATTTAGAAACCAACAGTAACTTCCAAAAAAAAAGAGCAATTTTATATTGCTCCGTGAGAGACTCGTTCAAGGGGTCTGATTTTCAGAGGGTAAGTGCTTGGGGTCAGAAAGGCAGGTCCTCATGAGTGTTCGAATGAAGATCCCCAAGTTGTTGGTTACTTTTGATAATGTAGGTCCACAAATTCCAGAGGTAATTCCTGCTCCTTCTCAAATCCAGCACGGGAGCAGGTGGAGCAGTAGATCCACCAGCCCCCGGTCCCAGGAGCACCACGTGGACTGACAAGTGCTTCCATGGCAGGTGGGGAGGGCTCATGGCTGTGCAGCCTCTCAATGGAAGTAATACAATGAAGCAAATGCCAGAGATGCAGATATACAGATGTAAGGAAATTTTTAATCCAAGTTTTCAGAAAATTGGGTCGGGACCCTTGGGACAAGCAGACATTTATGTTTTTGAATGGGCTGTGTTACAAGTGGGCACATCTGGCTCTTGGGGTTAAAAACACTAGATTTTACAGTAGTAAAATATCTGAGGATTTTTAAAAAATCTCTCGTAGGGACAAGGTGTGTGACTTAGGATGAGTGCTATGTAAGAAGTAAGCTTCTCTCTTAACATTCATGGATTTACCAGAGGCACGGTGTTGCCAGCCTTAGAGTAACGGTGGCATGGACTAACCCAAATTTTAGCTGTCCTGTGCTCGTGAAGCCACCACAGCTCTAGGTTGCAGCAACCTAGAGCTCAGCTGCCATACTTTTATTAACTTCTGAGTGCATACTGAGCATAAGTTATTTAAAACTCTTGGAATATTAACTTTCAACCATTACAGGCAAAATGCGATGGAAGATCCTGCCAGTGCATTTGACAGCAAAGCAAACCCTTTGATATTTGTCCAAGCAAGTCTTTGTATCCTAAAACTCCCTACGAGGAGCCGAGAGCAGGCTCTCCACACCTCAGGCCTGAGTCTAAAAAAAAGTCATTCTTATTCAGGAGGCAAGTGGGAAAAGTCTTTATCAAACATTTGTAACCACAGTTTCATATGATGCTTTTGCTCAGTTCTGGTAATTGCTTAAGGTCTACAGTAATTGAACTCTAATAGTGGAGTGACAACAGATCAGTAGCATTGAAGAACTTAGGGAGAACCAAATACAAAAGTCATAAAGTCAGAGTTCCAATAAGTTTACATTTAGTACAGAATTAAGACATAGCTACCCGTTAGTGCTTAGAATTTTTTGATACTATTAAAAACATAAATAATTATTTTTATTGTTCATTCAAAGAGTTCCAGTGTCACTGGCAGCTGATGTAATTTTGTGAACGTTTGTTGGTTTTTTTCCAAACTGATAGTGGAGTATTTCTGCCACAGATTTTGCTCCCTACCAGTTGTTTTCTCTCTACCTGCTTTCTTAGGAATTTAGATTTTTGCAGCAAGACTGCTGCATTCTAGTCAGTGAAGATTTCATTTCCTTAAAAAAAAAAAAGTCTTTTTTTGCACAGGGCTCGACAGTTTAGTTGCTGTAAAATAGGAAAAAGTGTCTTTTTCTTTTAAATGTCATGGGAGCTGCAACGCAATCAGCTTCTCTGATATGTATAACTTAAAACACTAAGAGAACTCTACAACACCCAGATTGTAGTTAAAAAAAAAAGAGAGAGAGAGAAAGTTTCATGTGGTTGTCAACATCACCTTAATCCTGTTGCCCTTGTTTCCAAAGCAGTTACAACAGCCAGCCAGCCAAAATGCACCATCCTTAGAGGTGTGGGTAGTAGTGGGGAGGGCGTGGTTGTGGTGTTGGCCGGGGTCGTGTCCCCAGGTGAGATGTGCAAACGATGCTGGGGTGTGTCGTCCTCCCCCCGGGCTCGCAGGGTCCGCGGGTGGCTCGCGCGGGGCCGTTATTTGCAGGTGAACACCTCTGTCCGCTCGCTGCACGTGTTGCACTTCACGAAGCAGCACCAGTGGAATTTGCAGTTACACTGCCACACCTTGGTGTACTGGTGTGTGTTGTACCCCCGCCCGCAGCACATCATGTCGCAGCCGTCCGCGTTGGGGGACGTGCGGTTGCAGAGCCGCCCCTGGGTCCCGACGCTCCCTGTGGAAGCGTCTTCCTCACAGTAGTTGGGTGACTTTTCAATGTACACTAAATCCGTTTCCATGGGTTTCTGGTAGCTCTTAATCTGCTTGATCTTCAGGAAGGTTGGCTGTCTTAGTCTACTGGCTCGTACCACCTCCACCTGCACTGCAGCGTTGTATTTCTCTTTCAAAATGTATCCAATCTCTCTGAATTTGGGAAGTGTTGTCCAGCAGGTCTTGGTTGTACAGGAGCCTGAAACTCCGTGACACTTGCACTCCAGTTTCATCCTCTCTTCGAGAACCTGTGTGTACAGACAGTTGGATATTGATACTGCAAGAAAACTATTGCAAGGTTACCTAAACCTCAGTCTGTTTAGTTCATATCAGTGTTCACTACTGCTTGTTGAAATTTTTTTAATGCATGCTGATAAAGCTCACCTCCCAACAGAATGCTCGTAACACAGTTGTAGTGGCACCTGGTTGGAAATAGAGTGTTTTGTCACTTTGTTGGAAAACATTTCTGTTCTGTTTCCAAACATTGGAGAATATTTCCTTCCATTTCAGAAGACATGTCTTTAGAGCTACAGGAAACTTAAAATTTTTTAAACCATTTTCATTTTGAAAACAGAAAAAAAAAAAGTGGGGTTCTTTTCAGGTGCCATAAGATTCAGAATACTTAATTGCTTTAAGTAATGATCAAAGAATATTTTAAGAATTTTGACACAACAGTATACACTGTGTAGCTGAACAGGCATACATGCAGGAGGGCTGCAATTAGAGGACCTTTAAGGTCCCTTCCAACCCATTGTGTGATTCTGTGATTCTATGTTCAGTGCATCATTAAAGATTTTGCCTTTATACCTATACCTATACTGGCACTGGTAAACTTACTGACTATTCCAGCCAGAGTGCCCCATCCCCTTTAAGGGCAGCACTCCCTGCAGCTCTCAGTCCAGCTATAAAGCAAATGATCAGCCACAGGGCAATGACTGCGCAACATTAGGGGGACAAAAAGTCCACTGAAGGGTCCTGCTCAGCAGTGAGCCAAGGAGAACTGGGAGCATTTATTAGTGCCAGTGATCAGTGATCCAGGAGGTCATCTGGAGCAGTTAATCCGCTGTCAGATGGTCCCGACCTGGTGGGTGCTCGTGCTCTACTCCCGCCCTCCCATTTCTGCTCTGTCCCAACCCCTCCAGGACTGGCACATCCCTCCTCTCCTGGGACAGTGGAGTGTGTGCCCAGGGAAGGTGGGGTGTGCCCCAGGGGAAGGCAGGTGGGATGTGTGGCGGGGGAAGGCAGGCCGATGCCCTCCCGCTCCGTGCGCGGCGGAGGGAAAACCGGCCTCACGGAAACGCCTCCTTGTTTTTCCGCCCTCGCGCTACCACTTAAGCCTGACCATAATTACACCCACAGTCATCATTAGCTTATGAAAATCAGGGCCCAAGAACAAAGCGAGCTGATCTCTCCCCCTCGCACTGGGATGCTCACGCAGAAATCCGAGCTGCCGAGCCTGTCTGAGAGCATTACTGATGCTGCAGACCATCTCCTGTCGTGGTTTCGCTGCAGATCCCAGAACATGACTGAAATGGGCACGGGATGAAAGGGCCGAAATCTGAGTACAATGGTATAATGAAGTAGGAGGGAGTAAAAAATGCTTACTGCTTCAGAAACTGGCCTTAAAATAAAAGCTGTGCAGATCTGGTTATCCCTGCAAATAGAAGGCACCCTCCTGAGTTGTTTGAGTTTCACTTAAATTGTATGGTTTGTTTTTTCCCAAATTTCTGGGGTTTCAATATTAAAGAGAATATTTGGTTTGGGTTCTCCCTTGCCAACATACAGTAGCGAGTATAAGATAGCTGAGCAACCTATGCAAGAATCACAGAATATCCTGAGTTGGAAGCAGCAGCAGCATTTCAGTGGCAGTGAGTAGAGGAATTCATTATGACATAGTCCAGGGTCTTTCAGGGGTCTCCAGGGTCTCTTCTGTATCCCTCTCAGGCTTGTGCAGAAGGTCTTTTTCCAAAGACCCCTAAATAAGATTTCAATCCTGCTCCACAAATCTGGCTTCAAATAATTTCTTGGTATTTAGATGTGTTTGTAGATATGTATGGAAGTGCTTAGAAGCTGTGCTTGATATTGCTGGTTTGTTGAAACCAACCTGCTTCTACAGCTTTCTCAACATGCAGTTGCAGCTCTAAGAGCTGCAGCAAAATCCATGACAAAAGGTGGAGGGGGGAAACCTTCTCTACACCTTCACCAAAGAACACTAAGTTTTCCAGGAAAGCACTGCCTATGGGATCTGTCAGCCCTGAGCCACGCTCCTCCCTCAGCAGTAAATCCTGGGGAGAGGTGCACCTTTTGCCATGCTCCACACGTTCCTGATGGCTGTATTTTGGTCAGAAAGGCCAAGGCAGTAACTTACTAAGAGAGTGGAAGGAGGTGAAGTTTGTGAGGCTCCTTATTCTTGTGTGGGCTCAACACTCCGGGCACTGTCCCAGGGAACCTCTGTCTTTGCCTGATACACTAAAAAGTGTCATTGCTCCTGGAAAACAGATACCACCCATTCTGGTGTCCCAGGTGACATATCTGTAAATGTATACTTATATAGGGATGTCTCTCTGTGTGTGTATTTGGTTGAGATGCTGCCATTTATTTACATTATTATATACATCTATATATGATTTATATATGCTGCCTGGCACCCTCTGTAGTACAATCTTCAGCAACTTTATCCTAAGTCTTGATTTATCTTTTTGTCATTGTCTTTCTGAAGATCCAGTTTCGTGACTCATTTTGCTGAGCAGAGACCTGATTTCACTGTTGTATTGTTTTGAAGGTTCCCACTGTCTGTGATGGTGGAAGAACTTGCAAATGCAAGCCAGACAGGCTCAAAAACAGCAGAAGTTTCAAAAAGTATTAATTCATGCTCCTGAAGCCAATCTCACAGGTTTTTTTTATTTTTTTGGAGACTTCTCTCATGGATGTGGAATGTTTGGGGTTACAACACTGAGCACAGGCCCAATCATCAGGTAGTTAAATTCCTGAATGCTATAATTTGTGTGCCCACAGTCAGCTGTGGGTACAAAATTGTGCCCAGAAGCGTGGAGGTCAGGGAATATAAGGCCCAAACTAAGCAGATTCTGAGCAGTTTTTTTCCCCCTCTCTCCACCCCGCTGCTGTGGAGTGTTCTGTGCTGCCCAGCCAGGCTCTCCTGGAGGTTTCCCTCTCTGCAGGGCATCTCCAGCACCTTCCCACTGCCAGGGCCTGCCTAAGGTGGCCGCATCTGACCCTGTTTGCTCAAGGCTCTGAATGAAGAGCAACTAATGTTTTGCTTCCTAAATGTCCCTCCAGCTCAGCTTTCCTCAGCAAAATTCCCATCACAGCTTTGACCCTGAGCCTTACAGGTACTTATTTACTCAAATCTAATGCCCTGTGCCAGGCTGGGTGCTTGATTAAAGATTGAAAATCATTAGCTCGTGCTCAGCAGTCCCATTTGTCAGATGTCAGTGCCTCTATCTAATCTTCAGTGGTTTACAGCAAGATCTACCTCCCAGAGCAAATTCCCATCGCTGGGCTGTGCTGCCTCCAACTAATCATAGGAACATTCCTCAGGTCCCCTTTCCACATACAGGCCCACTCCCACCCCAGTGTGATCTTGCCAAGTAAAATTTTCTAACTACTGCTACTTCGTTAAATGAATTGTGAAATGTAATGTTAAAGCTTTCTTAACCCCATGTCTTCTTATACCTACATAATTCACACACTGAAAATGCAGTTTGAGGGCTGTCCACTGCCAGTTAAGTAGAAAAAGACTTGTGAAGATCAAAATAAAACAAAATGATATGCATGAAAAGAAATTCATTTTTTCAAGTTCCATATCTAGACCCAACTGCATAACATCAGATACAGTTTCTGTACATATTAAAAATCCTATCTGGATAAAGTATAAAAAAACAATAGTAACATTTTGTGTGTGTGTTTTGGCTTGCCTTTTCTGGTTTGTGTTTTCCTTAATGGAAATGCACATTTTTGGACCAGATGTTAAATGTAACAAAATCCATATTGCTTTGCGACTGCAGTATCAAAGAGAAATAGAAGACTTTAGCAGTTTTCCCCCAGCAAACATGCGAGTAATCAGCTTTTGTTTGTGGTCCTGGCTACCAAAAGAGCCGGGTACTGGTCACAGGGTGTCACCTCTCCTTTGGTTCTCATGCAGCTGATCTCGTGGACCCATCTGGGAATCCAGGCGGGGTTTATTGGCATTTGGTTTTTTAACTTGGACAGGCAGGGGTATACCTAACGTTAGTAGGATGTAAGGCTAGTCCTCTAAAACAAATGTCCTGAAATTATTCTTTGTTAATAGCAGATGACAGAGCCCAGAACTGAGCAGTTCACACCGTGTCTCCTCCAAGAGAAGCCATGGAGTCAGCAGGAGAGGCACGAGGGTGCTTCAGCTGCAGAGCTTGCTTTCTGCTCCTCTGTGAAGCTCTTCCATGGGGCATCAAAGCAGTGTTTATACTCTGTGGGGTGGGAGATGAGGAACTGAATTCCTGTGCTTACCGCTTCTCTTGTCATCCCTATTTTTCTTATGGATTAGTTTGATGGAAACAGGGAGCCTCTGCTTTGCAGGGGTCAGTACCCAGCCACAGCAGGAGCTGGTTTTTCCCTGGCACTGGCCAGAGCCCAGCACCCTCAGAGGTGCCAAGAGGTATCAGTTCACCTCCTCCTGGCCTCCCCCTGCCTCCCTGACACCCTCTTCCACAGTGTCCCCATTTAATGCATTAAAAAACGGAGGGAGTCCCACTGTGCTCTTTACACAAGTTCTCTTGGCTGCCAGGAAAATTAACCTGGGATTTTGGGACCTGCTGCCCATCACATGGAAGTCTGTACTGTTATGAGGATGAACAACAGCCTAATCCATCAGTGTCTTCTCCCTACCTTCTAGAAAAGAGAAAATAGCTGCCATATTTGAGCAATAAACTGCTGCAATTGGTTAAAACTTTCTGAATTTTATTTTTACAGTGAAATGTTGCAAAAAGCCGTAATCTTAAGAAGCACCCTCCCAATCATCCCCAAACCAAGTGTGATTGCAGTGTTTCACTCTCTTTTCTATGGAATTTGTTGTAAAGCTTGAAGGTAAAATTTTAAGTATCACCTGAAATAGTTAAAAATATTTCATGGGTGGTTTTATTCTTTCAAGCAGAATAGATATGTCAGGTTTGAGAGTATGCAGTGGTATTTTACTAGATGGATGATCTCTGTCTTGCATGCACTGCATGGTATGCATGGGCATGCACATTTCTTGAATAAAACCAGTTAGCAAGTCCTAAAATATTTGGCTCTTACCCCCTCTAATTTTAAAGCAAAATGTTCAAAAAGTAGGAGAGCACCAGATGTAGCTTCTGGCAGTCAATGTTAAGGGTGTGTTTCTGGAAGAAAAAAATAGTCTAGTAATGCAGCCCAACTGGAAGCAGGAGATCTGTCCTCAGGAGGTTTGGAGCCAAAGCATATTCAGGACATATGGATAAGCTGTAGTTATCCATCTAACCCACCCAAGCTGTAGCACCAAACTTTTCAAAATTGGATTTCTATCTGTCTGCAAATCAGTTTAAGTGGGAAAGTGGAAAGTGTGGCATGAAGCACAACTATGGGAAGATTTTCTTTCGTGAGTGTTCTCTCAAGGGATGTGCAGTGAAATAATTTGCCACTTTGAGAGGAAGAAACTTTCAGCAAATGATGGGCTCAGGGCTGTAAAACCTGGCAAGTCACATTCTTTGCATCGCTGAAATTACTTGGGAAACAAAGTCACATTTTAAAGAATATTTTAGGCTTATAAGAGCATAAAATTTGTTGGGTTTCACATCTGAAACTGGGATTCAGCCTCTACTGTGACTTGGGAGCATTTCATGCAGTCTTTTTGTGGGCATTGTCTCTGCCCTCCCGTGCTGTCAGGTGGCAGTGAGGGCAGCCTGCAGCAGCTGAGGGCATGCTGTGCCTCTGCCAGGACCCAGCTGAGCAATTAGAATGTTTCATGGGACCTCCAGGGACCTGACACTGTCTTACAAACTGTAATAGCTCTAGTGCAAACAGTACATATAAATATGTGTAAATATCCGTAATTGTGCGCACACACACACTCCATATATTTATGTATCTATGTGTATAATGAATGGTGACCAACAAATCACCTCATTAGCTGTTCTACAGCCAAAGCAAGTCAGCAAAAAACCCCTTCCCGGTACCACAGTCCTGTGGCGCCAGGAACTGTGAGAACAAGCCATGGCTTAGATGGAAATGTTGTCCCAAGTAATTGAATGATCTCTTCTGAAGAGAGTCTGAATTAGTTGTTTTTTCCCCACACTCTTACTGTTTAAAAAAAAAAAAAAAGCTGTTGTCATCTTCCAGGCATTCCAAAAAAACAACAACAGAAAACCATTCCAAAGGAATAACTATTGGGATGGTATCAGGCTGAGTTTCTGGCAGTCAGTGTGATGGTTATTCTGGAAGGGAAGGGAACAGGCCAGCTTGTTCTGCACATAACCACAGTCACTGTCTATCAGAAGAGCCTAATTGATTGATAAACTGTTAGAAACATTTCTTTTCCTCTTTTTGGTAAAAGCTGCGATCTGCTACCAATTTGTCAGCTTGTTCTTTTAACTCACCCCTTAAAAACAAACAAACAGACCCCCTCATTTTTATAAATGAGATCCTCGTGAGAGACAGTCATTGTTTTGAAGCTTTCAACAAAAAAATAAGATTAATGGTGTGTGTTCCCAGATGTTACTCTTTCTAAGTTCATTTATCCCAGAATAAAGATACTTGTTTCTAAAAATACATGGTAGAAAGCTGCCTCATAAAACAGCATCAAAGCTGGCTGGTTTTGTTGGTATTTAATTTTTCATTACTCTATCAAAGTTTTGCCCACAGATCTCTCTGTAATCATTCAGATTTGCAGCCAGCCGTTCTCTCAGTAACCTTTGCATTAACTTGCTCTGGTCCTCCTTTGGGGGCTTGTTTTCCTTTACCACACTTGTACTTTCCTCCCAAACCAGAGTGGGTGTTTCAAAGCTGATGGGGAAGTTCATTCCTTTGCTCTTTCACACAGCACAGAGCCGTTTGGCCACAAAACAGAAATCTTCCATCATGTCACCAGGAATCCCTAAGTATTTATTTCTTCTAAATGGCACCAATGGCAAGTTTATGATTTTGTCACTGCTGCTATTTATTACAAGTTTATCAGAAGCTTTACAAACCTGCCACTAGCTGAAACAATTCCTAGGAATGCAATCCAGAGCCATTAGGGGATGCAATGCAGGGCAATGAGGGGATTCACTCATTCCACAGTCATCAGAAGTTCCCTGAAAAGCTTAAATATCATCTGACATGTTCCAAGCAGCACGTGCATCGAGGTCTCTGTGGGGTGGCACAGGGCACACCACAGAGGGGGCCAGCCTGAGCAGGGATGGTAATGCATCCAGCAGGAATAAATGCTCCCTGGCCAGTTTAACATTTGGCTTCCACCTTCTTTTGCCTCCAAACACAGTGCACGGTGCTGAGCTGGAATGCCCAGCCTAGGAGAGGTGATCAGACCTGGGGCTGGCCTTCCAACCTGGTGGTCAACTACTGTATGAGGGCCTTTTACACATGTGGTACCAAATTTTGGGGGGAAAAAAAGGCTGTGCCTCTCTTAAGGCTGCTTTTCTGTCTGGCTCTTGAGTGAGCTGTCTGCTGCACATCCAGAGAGCTTGGTGTCAGCCACAGTTGAAGTACCCATCCTGTCTCTACACTGGAGGTTGTGCCTCTCTCACCACATTGAATTTATACAGTATTTTCCTTCCAGTGAACAACTGCCCATACACCACCTGCAGTTTCAGTGCAGTTTCAGCTGTACCTGAGTGTTAATGAGGAAAAGCCAGACAGTGTTTCCATCACCACCAGTTCACCCCCCTCTGCCCAGTGCTCAGGACACCACTGAAAACACATAACTGTTTTAGAGAAGGGAGTTTTGGGCTGATTTTGGGGGCCAGAAGGAAAGGGTTATACTGGGTTGGAATACTGAATTAATATATTGGTATATTGGATTCTTCTGCAGCACTGGAGGGCAGAAGCAGCATATTTTTAACCTGGAGGAAAACACTTTGAAGGGTATAGTAAATTCTCTCCTGATGTAAGTATATTTTAGGCAGAAAGATTTGTTGTCCTTTTTTAGGGGCAAGCTTTGAGAGCCATGAGGGTTGTTATTCAGGGGACATAAGTCAGCCTAGCTCCATGATGTTTATTGTTTCCATGGCAAGCAACCCAGTCGTGGTCGCAGACAGGAAACTGTTTCTTCTCCCAGAGTGACACTAACGGGGCCGTTTGTGGCCCACCAGTGACAAGGGGACAGTTGTGCCTTTGCTAAGAAGTGCATTGTGTATTTGTGTGTGTTTCATTAGAGCCAGGATCAGTAAGTGTTCTGGTTTGGATGGAATAAATGGCTACAGGTGCTGTAGGAGCTGAGCAGTGCAGACATTCAGTCCTACCCCATCACAAGCCCCGACATCCCTTGCTAGATTTTAGCAAATCAGATGAAAAGCAGTGATTTATCAATATGCCAAACAGATCCAGCAAGGTCCTCTCTGGGAGCAGGGGACTGGAAAGAAGGCTTAGGAAGCAGCAATTTTTAGAGGAGTGTCTCTAATACATGTTCAGCTCTGAATAAAAGGAAACAGCAACAAAACGTAAACATCAGATGCCATGGGGTGACTCGCTGTGGGTGCGGGACAACAGCAGAGAGAGGGGTGAGTTCTCAGGGAATGCTCCTGCCACCAGCCAGCCTCCCCCCGTCCTCCAGCGCACACGGATCCCCATCCCTCGTCCTTTCTGGAATACCTTTCTTCCAGCCTCATTGTTGTGCAAGTTCATCAGCCTCCGGGCATTCTTTTTGATTTCTCGGGCATCAACAAACCTCCGGGAGAACTCAATGCCGTATCTGATATCCGCGGAGCAGCCTCCCCACTTCCAGCCCTCCTCCTGGTTGTAGTAGCCCTGTTTCTCTCGGTCACAGCCACAATTGCTGAGGTTGCCCTGGCTGCAGGCGGCCGTGACAGCGTGTGCAACCCCGGCAGCAGTAATGGCATAGGTGAACGCGGCCTCCCTGCTTCCTGTGGAGAGAAGCCAAAAGCTGATGGGTTGGCACAAAGGCAGCACTTACTCACTACAGAAAGTACACACATTATCTACACGAGGGTGTCGGGCAGCGGCGTGGGCAGGGCAGGGCTGCTCGGTGCGTGTCCCTCGTTCTTACAGAATCCCACAGGTATTCCAGCACCTGGCCCGGTGAGCACCCACCTCACCCTGCACCGCACGGGCATCTGGCTCTGAGTCTGCACGCTGGGGAGGGGGGCCACGAGGCTTGGTTTTACACTGGCTAGTCATGTTGGCAAGCTGAGCTTTTTCTATTTCAGATTAATGACAAGTAAGTTAATAGTTACCTCTAAGCATTGGCACTGCATGGAGAAAGAAATATGTTCAGACAGCAAAAAAAAAAAAAAAAAAAAAAATCCGGGACACAAATAGGGGAGCTTATTAATCTAATTTATAAATGCTCCAGTAGCATCCACTAGTGATACTGAGTGTGAAGTATTGCAGGAGAGGCCTATAGAGACAAGAGCTGGGTAGGTTTCACTATGTTTCAAGGTAAAGTAGACTTTTCTTGCTGACTTCTCCTGTGCATTAGCTTTGCTGTAATGACCCTTTTCCACTCCCAGTCTGACTCAAACCTCTGCACTACCACGGCTATTGAGCACACAAAGGGCATGAAAGTGCTGGGGCAGTGCTATTTCCTCTCCCAAACAGGTGAGGTGCTGACATGGAAGCACATTGTCCAAAAAAAAATTATTTTAGAAAGTTCTTTTCTTTTTCTATGATGCTGCTGCTTGCCAGGGTTCCTTCTTCCCAATTCCATGTTATAGCTGTTGAAAAGGAGTGTATGAAGAGAGGGAAATAAGCCTCCTTTCTTTACTGGTTGGCTGAGTTGCCTGTGGGTTGCAAGGAGGTACCAAGGCAGAGCCATCAGATGGAAGCTCCAGCCCATTCCTGCTCCCAGGAGACACCACTGTCACTGGCTCCATGCAGGGCTGGATCATACCCCTGCTGTTTTACTGTCCTTATTTACAATGCTCCCCCATAAGTTCCCTTCTCAGCGCTGTCGGCATTTTCCTCTGTGTGTTTCTCTGGTGATAAACAGACAAACTTGTAGTGCTGTAGCCAAAGAATAACTGTAAAGAATTTGCAGAAAGTTGCTGAAATGCTTTAATGACCACACACAGAGCTTTAGCATCATTAATGGATTTGGGAGGGAAAAATAAAGGAACAAATTTTCCAGAGGAGAAAAAAAAAACCAAAACCTTAGAAGCTATTTTTAATTTTTTAACTTTCAGATTCATAGATAGCATAACTATTCTGGAATGACCAGTCCACACTGGGGGGGGGATATGTTTTATATTTCTTATTTTCATAAATAGCTTCCTGAAAGATTACACCCATGCCAGACATGAGGAAGATCCTACAAGAAACTGGGTTTTGGCACCATTTACTTGTTTCACCAAAGCAATAAAAAAGCAACTCCGGGTAAGGGAAAAACAAAAGGGTTCTGTGTTCCTCAGCTCGCAGACAGGTTCCGTTGCCCTGAGTGGTGGTGCAGTGGCAGGGCTGCCTGTGCTCCACACACAGGGGGTTTTGTTGGGCGGTGCACTGTGTGCAGTCTGGTTCAGTGTTCCCAGGCCGTGGCCCACAGAACACTGGTGGTCCAGGAGGCCACGGGGAAGGGTTCGCAGCTAATCCGCAGAGCCACGTTAACCACTGTTTTTAATAGTGTTTTCAATTAAAACTCTGGTGATAACGATGCCTGGTGGTCTGTAAGAAATTCTGAGGGTTGACAGCTATCCAAAGAAGTTTGGGAACCACTGTTCTAGTTCCTAGTGTGATCACTATAAACACATATCAATATTCGCTCCTCTCCTCTTCACTCGCCAGCTGAAATCAAACCTGGGACCCGTGTTTTAAAATGTGTCATGTTGACTTGCAGGATTTCTTTCTTTTTGTTTGTAAATGTTCTCAATCTATAAATTGAAGTATTGGAAATATGAGATTCAATAGAAGCTACATACATAGATATGTTTTCCTTTTTTTCAGAGTGAGGGTAAATGACAATGCAAAATCAGAGCCAGGGAAATGTTTGGTTCAGACACCTTTGAAGCACACACAGAAATGCTTATGAAGAAGAAGAAAGATATTGCTGTGAGGGAATATAGCAGCTGTGACCTACAGTTCAGGAGCTTTACTCAGAGATTAACTAGAGACAGGTTGCTCACTTTTTGTGTTTCAGCTCAGTATATTCCACATGTCTCCAGAGGAGATGGTGAGACATCTTATCATGGCTGCTATGGCTGTGGCCTCTCCCTGGGTTTTCACACGGTGCTTCCCTTGATCAGTTTTGTAAAACTAAAGAATATCCTGTCTTTATCTTCCTTTCTCTCCTCCTTGGTCCCATTATACCCCTGATTACCTCCAGGAATAGAGGAAAACATCTTTCCTTCACCCACTTGAGAGCTATAGCAGTGATGGAATCATCTCAAGTCATGGAATAATATCAAATGGAAACCACATTGACACTGTGAAGAGATTACTCTTCTGTTTCCACACAGCTCTAAAATAAGAAGGGCTTAGAAATAAGATCTGACTTGAAAACCAGATTTCTTTAGCAAGTTAAGTTGTCCTGCTGAGAATTAAGGTTTTGGGGGGTTATTATTTTTTTTAACTAGAGGATGTTCTAAAACTTCACTTGAACTTCAGTGTAAGCATGACCTCAGCAGTTCACTTAAGTCCCAGGATCAGTAGAGTCTGTCAGAAACTGCTGATGGGGGAGGGAGGGAACCTCTGGCCTCAAATAATGTGTCTGCTGTACACAAAGCTTTCCATTAGCATGTCATCGCTTGGAATCAGTTCTGAGCAAGTCTTTGTTAGGCAGCTAAAAATATTTAAGTAATGATTGCTGTGATACCTGAATGGAGAACAATAATCTCATTTTGTGGAATTTTCTGAGATTTCAAAAATATTCTTGTTCTGCAACAAAACAGAGATAAGTCTTTCCAGAAATGTTCATGAAATGAAGACATAAATAGCAGCAGATTTGTGATTTGACTCAGCTTTGGGGCTAGATTTTTCTTTTTCCAGTGAATATCCTGGTTATTTAGTTATTTGGCACCGTATATGCTCAGTATCTGTGTCTCAGAAGAAGAATTCTTGTTTGACTTCCTAAAGTTTTCTGTCACATAGACCAGAATAATTCTGTGGAGATTTTTATTTTGGTAAGGCACTGCTTTGGCTTTTATTGCAGCCCTTGGATTCATCCATTTCTCTGTTAGAAATACCTGCTTTGATGTCAAAGGTGACAGTTCTGGTTTAATTCCCAAAGCACAGGAGGAATGTGTAGCATGATCTAATAACTGATCTGATAACTGACTCCAATAGAAGATGACCACCAGGATTAAATGCAGTTAAGCCCTCTGTCTTTGGTGAAGGTGCTGAAGGCCACTTGTAGCAATGTGCCAGCCCATCAGAGGAGTCCTGCCTGTGCTGTGCTGAGCTGAGTCACTGCCATTGCCCTGAGCCCATGTGCATTCTAGCAGAGGGCTCCAGCAGCAGCAGTGCAGGCAGATGCTGCTCAGACACACAGATATTGGACCACAGATTCCTTGAGGGAGACACTTCTGGCAGCCAGGGTGAGAGGAGCCCGGAGCCATGGAGCAGCCTGTGCTTGACCCCTCACTTAGATGTCATCTCTGACTAAGTTTTACACTGCTAACTGAGCACTAAACTTAGTCTGGTCTGATGTGGAAATTATTCCCAGGTCCATAATTGCTGTACTTCACTGCACTCGAACATGCACAGATTGAGCAGAGTGTGTCCAGCCTGTAACCACACTCAGCTGAGAGTCACACATGCTAAATACACCATCAGCCCTCAGCTGGGAGCACGGGGTTAAAGATTGGACCATTCCAGAGTTATTTGCAAGACATGTTTTTCTGAGTAACAAGATGAGAATATTCCTATTGCACACATCATCCTGAAATGGCCCATGTCAGCAACTGGATGAATAAGGCTGCCACTGAATGTCAGCTATTAGAACTGTAATTTAACTTCAAATAATAAACTGAAGAATATACACTGTTTGGCCAGTAATTTCCTAAATCTTGGATCAGCAATGAGAGA
The DNA here is from genome assembly GCF_001604755.1 of Lepidothrix coronata. Lineage (NCBI taxonomy): Eukaryota > Metazoa > Chordata > Aves > Passeriformes > Pipridae > Lepidothrix > Lepidothrix coronata. Next base: position 465,516 of record NW_016690309.1, on the reverse strand, counting down.
AGAAAGTCCTACACGCTGCTGTTAAACAAAACAAATTCCACATGCACTTACACAAGGCACCAGATTGATTGCATGACATAACACAATATAGGTCAGTGGGAAGGAGAAATGAACCACGGCAGAAGTTTAATTTTTTTTGCCAAACCTATTCTTTTCAACAAGGCTTGGAAAGCTGAGGACAGATTGAGTCAGTTTTTATGGCAAAAGACAATAGATACATCTAGATGAATAAACTAAAACTGAGACACCACCGCCCTAAGTGGTGTTGGATGAAGACTTTTATAGACAAGTTTATTTCCTTTGTGATTTTGTGTTTTATTCAACACACTCATTAGCAATTCTCAAGGAAAATAGTGCAGGCCCTTCTCTTTCAGTTTGATCCAAAGGCAAAACAAGTCAGAGAGAGTATTCTCACTGTCTGGAGCAGATCCTTTATCTGTTTGCATTTTCAGTGTAACTAATTTTGAGCTTCTTGGTTTATAAAAGCAGGGATTAATTTAATTTCTCTATCCCTCTAACTTTCTCTACCCAGTGCTGCATGTCAGAGCTGCAGACCTCTGAAATCAGTTTGTACAAGCAGAAAAAGCCAGGTAGAAAAGCAGGGCTGGCAGGAAACTCAGCAGGGTCTCTACTCTGACTGTCAGCCCTAACGTAGCTTAATAGCACAGGTGTGTCCTTCACAACAGCTTTTCTATTCTGTTCTTAAAGATCTTCAGTAGAGAAAGTTCCACAGTCTATCCCAGTACCTCGGGACCTCTACTGGTATATATTTTACTGATATCAACCTGAAACTGTCTTTCTGAATTCAAACCCACTGCTTCTCTCTCTAGAGGCGAAGAACCTATTCCTCCCTCCCTGTAGGAGCAGCCTTTCAGTATGTAAAGAGTTCCACCCCTTCCCAGATGTGTTCCCTCAGCAGCCCTTGCACAGCAGTTCCAGGGGCTCTTCCCATTGCCCCCGGTGTCCCAGCTGTGCTGTGGTGCAGCGCTGGATGCTCCAGCTGAGGTCTCTCCTCCTCGGGGTTAGAGCAGAAGGAGCACTTCAGACGTGTTGTAACTGCCCTGCTGGTTCCTCCTGCCGGCGTGGTGTTTTCACAGCAGCAGGACACTTTTCACTCTGGCTCAATTTGCAGCTTCTTCTGTGCAGCTGCTGTCACACCACATGTTCCCAGCTTGCATTTGTGCAGCTGATTATTCCCACGTACAGAACCATTTGCCTTCCTGATTTGCCTTCTCTTTCTTTGCTTTAACTTTTTTTTTCTTCTTTTCTGAATCATTTCTCCATGATCATTTTCAGTTTTGACCCAAACTTCCTCCAGCTTCCTTGCAGTCCTTCCCAATGTGACATAATTCATAAATTCAATGTGCACAGTTATTCCTTTGGTCCAGTCAGGAGTAAAACCTGACTGTTATCAAATCCAGCACAGATCACAAGGAAAACTAGTCAGCACAGGCTTCCATTTTGATAACTACACTCCAAGTATGATTTCCAGATGGTCTGTACCCGTTTGGCATGTTCTTAGTTTTCTTGTGAGAATGTCATATAAAGCAGTGTCAAAAGCTCCCTTTAAGTCCAAGATATATGGCATAAACTCTTCTTCTTGCCTCTGAGGCCCTGGGTGGCAAAAGAAGGAAATTAGATTGGTTTAACATGATGTGTTCTTGACAGATCCTTGTTGACTCTTACTCATCTCCTTGTTCTTAGTTATGAGCTTACAAATGGGGTTTTGTTCCCATATTTTTTCATTTATTCAAGTTAAGATTATTGCTCCTATAATTCCTTTCCTTTCTTTTTTTTTTTTTCTCTTTTAGACAAAGGCAATACATTTGTCTTTTCATTTCTTCTTAATTATAGTTCTCCCCAAGTTTTCAGCCCTAATGGCTGTCAGGACTACCAACTGTAAACTGGCTTCCCTAAATGTTCTGAGATGAGGGACGGCTAAACTGGACAGTATTCAGTCTGGACAGATCCTGCCTTCTGCCTGATGCTCAGAGGGTGTTCCTCTGCTGGCAATATTAGTTCTGTGACCACCTGCTCACCACTGACCTCTTTAGTGAAGGCTGAGGCGGGAAGTGCTTGGCCTTCTGAATATTATCCCTGGTACACTCTCCTCAGGGGTCCACTGCACTGAGTCATGGGTCAGCTTTTCTTCTCCATCTCCACCCACTGACCAAGTCCAAAGGGATGGGTTTGGTGTAGCCTGTTGCCAAACCCCCAGACAGCCCCCATGGCTGTGGGGCTCCCGAGCAGCTCCCGTGCCCAGAGGTGCTGGGCAGAGAACCCGGAGCACGCTGTGCCTGTCGCTCTGGCAGGACCTCCTGGGCAGCTCTGATGGAGGCTGCTGATGGTCACACTGAGGAATGTTCTCTTTACGGTATTGATTCATTTCCTGTTTCCTTACAGTCTAGTTAAAATAGTCATGTTTAATGTTGTTGCATCCCAGATAGGTGTGTTCAGTCAGAGTAGCACTGGAACAGGAGTTGCACGGCATTTCAGCGGCTTCTTCCAGGCCGTCTATTCTCAGTTACACGTGTTTGGGACAGGGAACGTTGCAGATCTCAAAGGCCACAGTGTGTAGTGATATGACATAATAGTTTATTTATGGCTTCTTCACTTATTCAGCGTTTTTCGGCTTTAGGCTCCCACTAAGTTTTTATGGTTGGAGGTGCCAGAATCTTGGTCATCAGTTCATAATTGCTCTGTCAACTGGATTGCTGTCTGTTGCTCGTGTGGGTTTGTGAAATTTTCTTTTAGAATGGGCTGTACATGAGCCAGAATTACTTCACACTTGCCTTTTTGCAGCTCCTTGCTGTCACTGTTTATATACTTTTGGGAGCGTGTCTCTTAAAAAGAGATATTTACTCTGCTTCTGCTTTTCGCATTTTTTCAAACATCTTTTGAATCTCATGGTTATTTTCTAAACACTTGGTGGTACTTTCCACAGTGATTTCCGTAATGAGTCCTCCAGTGATTTACAGTGGTTTTTTCCTTAATTTACCCCCTAAATATATTCAGTTAAATCCTGGCAACCTTAAACAATAGTCAGCATTTCTGTTCCAGTGAGCATAATTCTGTTGTGTTTTTGACTGTCTTTTGGCAACATGTCCCTTGGTGAAGTTTTCTGGGACAGCTTCTGTGAGGTTAGTAAGTTTGAAAGGATGGTTAGAAGTGCCCAGAGAAATATGAAATTTTTGGGTTCTCCGCTGTAAAACAATATTTGTCAGAGCAAATATTTCTTACTACCTCAGCCCTAGCACACAATCTGTACCCCATTCTTACAGAAAATGGGGAAATTAGGCAGCACTGCTCGTTTTTGTCGAAGTTTAAAGAGAACATGGTGCTGAGCACTCATTTAAAGAGTGCAGAGGAGCATGGCCTGGGCAGCACGAGGGGGTGGTTCCAGCTGCACTGCACCTTTGAGAAAGGCCTGCGTGTGTCACAGCCGGCTGTGCTTCCACAAAGCTCCTGCTAATGCTCTCCAGGCGCCTTGGGGGGAGCAAGGGCTGGAGCAGGGACAGCGTCTCCTGCTTGTGTTCTCTCCAGACCCTCTGTGGGACTCAGGGATTCCCTGCTGAGTGTTCGGGGCCTTTCCTCCTCGGTGGGTGGATGTGTTGTAATCGCCGAAAGCTCAGCTGGAGATCTCTTGCAGTGTACTGGGCATTTAAAAAGTGCTTTACAGCCCTTGTCAGACAGCATGGGATCCTGGAGGCACCTCAGGGAAACTGCATCCTAAAGTATACCAGTGTCCTTAAATTAAACGGGGCTGGGAGGAACCAGATGTGTTATATATTATATTCCGTTCTAGTCTATACTATCCTATTCTATAATACAATATTATATTATTATATTCTTCTAATAATTCAGCTGAGGTTTCTGAGGTACCTGTGTACTTCCCCTCAGGAAGGGAAGCATTGTCCACTCTGATTTAAGAAGTAGAAAATATGCTTGCTGCATCATAAAAAATAAAACCACAAACAAACAAAACACCAAGAAGGCAAAAAAACCCCAAACAAATGAAAACACCAACGAAAACACACAAACGATAAAACTAACCAAACAAAAAACAGCAGAAAAGAAACCTCCACTCTGAACCTGACAAGGAAATGGAGCACAAAGTAAATTTGTTTTCAAGTCAACTTCATTTCAGCAGGATACCAGAGCAGAGCAGATCGCTACCAAACCACTGAGATTTTCATGTGTGGGGGTTTTATAGGCTTGAGACTTTAGTGAGTGAATCAGTTCAGAATGGGTGTTCTCCTTGGCTGTCAACAGAGGATCCTACCAATCTAAATTATCCTGTGATTATGTGACTGACTTTGCTATGGACCCCATTTCACAGATACTCTGTTTTCCCTCCTGCTGTGCTCATGAAGATTAGGAAGCCATCGCTGTGCAGAATCAGACCTTCCAGTGGAACTTTGCTGGGCCAGTATTTTAATTAACCTGTTTCAATCATCTCAGTGGCCTGACGTAAATATACTGTGTTGAAGAACACCTCTGTAAAAATAAATCTGCACTGCCATTTGCATGAGGTCATCCTGTGCTATATTATCTTGTGTCACTCCTAACCCAGGTAAGAAATCCCTGAGGGCAGTGGCCATGTCTGTGCACACCTGTGCTTTGCTGTAGAAACATGTTAAATAATAACACCTTTTAGAGGCTTCACTAAATTATGAGTAGTTGGAAGCACTAAGCTCCTGTACCTGGGCATGCTACAGTGTCTGTGGGTGGGTGTGCAAATGTCTCTGTATGTTGAAGATGAAATTTCAGCTCTTGCTTTGGGATTCCTGAGGCAGTTTACTTAAATCATGACTATTACCTCAATATAATGTCCAGAGCTTATCAGTGGGCCAGTGCCACTTTTCCAGAATTATTGAATTCCGGGAACACTGAGTGACACCCAGCTGAAACTGGTCTTAGGCACAAATCTGTTTCTGCAAGAGGTTGTCCTTGCCTTAAGAAGCTGCATCTTTCAGCTTGAGAGGGCAAGAGAAGAGAGATACTACTACCTCTCTTTAGAGATATTATTACCTCTCTTGCAGAGGGGCACGAGGAGGTTAAGGCAATTATCCATAGGGCAGAAGGACCTGTGAGAGAACAAGCTGCCCTGTTGTTGGATTCTTTCTGGCAGGGGGTTCACAGGGGAATTTGCCTGCAAACTTCTCAACCAAGAACTGAAACACCAGTTGAACTGAAACACCAGTTCAGGATGTCCATGGTGGGACAGGAGTCCTCCCAGGGAGAAACACCAGCTCCTGGGACTGGGAATTCCCTCCTCTGCTCTTCCACAGTCTGTTCTAGCACAGTGTTGCACTGGAGGCAGGGAGGGCTCAGCATCCCCGTGCCTGCCAGATAGTTCCAGGGCTCTTGGAGTGCGCTCCTGACGTTCACACTGCACCTCCTCATGTGCCACACCTGCCTGGCTTTGGATCCACAGCCTCCCTTTACTTTGCATTTGAGAAAATAACTAACTGAGGGGTCTGCCCAGAAGAATTGCTGAGGTTGCATCTGCTTCTGTTTCAGAGAGATGCTCAAGGTTTTCTCGTCCCCATTTGGGGCTGATGACATTTCTTGACTAACCAGTAAGATATGTGCAGCTTCAAGCTTATCTTGAAAGCTGGCTGCTTCTGTTTATCAGCATAGACTTTCTCCTTGGACTCACTTCCTATGTTAGCCAACACAATTATTTTATATATATATATATGTATATAAGTCCAGAAACTCCTCTTGGAAACACATACAAAGCAAGCCTAGCCCAGGACATTGTGCAGGTATGAGGTATTGCTTTCAGACTAGATACCTATGTTTACAGGATACAAAATTAATTACATCTATAGGGCCAGAGCTGGTCACTTAGAGCTAAATCTGCAATGGGCTGTTGGCTCTAAAGCCTGTCTTTTAGATGTTCTTCCAGACAGTATTTTCCTTGTGGCCAGCACGGGAATCCAGCCTCCCCAAGCACTGAGTTAGACACCAAAATAGCCAGACTCCCAGAAGGTATCAAGCTGCACAGGGAAGCCCCAAAACTGGGAGTAGAAAATGCAAAGAAAGGGAGAGAGTCTAAACTTATCCCATCAGAGTTAAGCCAGATTTCCCTGCACAGTGAGCCTTTCCAGCTCTGCTGGCAGCAGTCATCTCAGTGTAATTGCTGAGGGTATATGGTGGTTTTAGAAAAGGAGAGCCCACCCTTAAAATGTTCTGACTGGGGAAAAAAGATTTCTTCACATGAAAAGCCAGAAGATGACTTTTTTTGGTTTCACTGATTAGAAAAAAGACATTCTAGTGAACATAGTATAACTTTTTCTAGTGTGTTTTTCTAGGTTTTTTTCATTTAACTTGATTCTATCAAGTACAGAATTAGCATGAGCTTAAAGTAAACTCATAAATAAAATAAAGTACTAACTGTACTTAGTCATGACATTTCTGAAATAAGTTTTGTGAAGAGCAGCAGTGTCTTTTATTAAACTGAATCACATACACTAGGCATTTATTTGGTGTAGGCAGGACCTAATAAATAAATACTTATTTAAACTATTTGTCGGATTTCCAGTCTAGATCCAGACAAATATCATAAAATGGCATAATCCTGCAGGGTGTTGTAGCTTTCTCTGCGACAGCAATCCGAGAGGAGCATTATGTCAAATAACTAAGGACATGCAGGAGTGTAGGACCTTGCTCTGCACAGCCCTTTGTGGTGATAGCAATGAACGTGGAGGATGCACTGCCCGAACTCAGAAATGGTGACAACCAGTCTGGGGCCTCTTTAAAACTGTTTCAGGCTACTGGTCATGGAGAAACAGCTCCTGTGTGCCCAGGACAGCACTTCCCAGGCACAGAAATTGTTATGCTTTCTTGTCTGGTGACTCTGCTCTTCAAGGTGGCCTTCTTCTAAGAAAGCGTATAGACATAGACAAAAGACCATTTCTTCTGTTTGACAAAAAAGAGAAAAAATAATTTGTGTCAAATAGAGTACCAGAACGTTGCATTTTTCTATAAAATTCTGCCCAGGAATGTGGCAGAGAGAGGTTCTCGCTGCATTTGCTGGGAATTGCTGTTGGATTGTCTCCTGGACATTCTGCATTAAGGTTGTCCTACAGATCTATGGCTCACCTAAGTTCCATGCCTGGCAGGCCCAGCACAGGGTGGGGAATCCCCCAGGCCAGTCTAGTGAGCCCTGGCACTGGTGGCCCACCCTGCAGGCGTGGGGGCTGTCCCATGTTCTCGTGCATCCCTGGCAAAGCAGCGTTTGGCGGGTGGGTCACAGAGTCTGTGCGGCTCCTCAGGATGTTCCCGCTCCCTTGGCATCTCCCGTGCCAGCAGAAGGATACCTCACCAGCCCCGGGGGCTGTGGTGGCTGCAGCAGGGGCTGGGTTGGCAGGTTGTCTGTATGTGCCTTGCTCTGCTCTGCTGATTGTGCTCAGAGATCACATCTCAGCACAGGGCAGACAGCTGGGCAGTGACCCTGTGAGTCACTGCCATCCTCTCAGAGCTCAGGGTTTGTGGACAGCAAATGAGAAAGTTCTGGTGAAAGGGCTGGGTGGAGAGTTGCTTTTGGATTCTGTTTTCCAAATGCCCTTTTACACTGCTTGTGTGGCTGCCTTCACCTTCCTGAGACATCTGACTTGCCTGACCATCCTTCTGGGAGGAGTCAAGTAATGGTGTCTGAGCTTCTTGGTGTCTAAGGGGTCCTTGCCTGGTAGTCACGTTTGCAACCTCAGAGAACAAGACATGGCACAAATCACACATATGAAAGAGATTTAGAAGAGTAAAGAGCTCAGAGGGTTTTGGATAAATACACAAAGTTTGGATTCTGGTCCAAACCTCTCTGGTTTGCAAAATGAGTCTGGAAGCATCACAAGAGCAGTCTTTTTTTTTTTTTTTCAGCCCTGAAGTTTCTGGTCCTGACAGGAGTTGGGAAGTGACAAGATTTACATAAACAAGGAAGAATTATCTGAATCTTCTCAGGACTCGTGACAGGTACTGAATTAATGTTTAATCTGAGCCTACTAGGTTATCTTATCCACCAGACTAGTGGTTGTTGTTTATTGTTTGTGTTGTGTTAAGCTCATGTCTTGCCAGGTACTGAGCAAGCTCACCCTAAAATGCTGACCCACACCTGCAAGGGTTTGACAAAGGGCAGGTGCCAGCCCTGAGAGTTATCTGCTGAAAAAACTAAATGTTGTAAGAATGAAAGGATCTGATTTCTAGTCCACAAAGAGCTTCCATTGTTTTCAAGCCCTAGAAATGAAGGATGAGTTTTAAACAAAGATCAGAAGAAAAAAATTACAGGTTTTTAAGGTACTCCAGCTTCAGACCAGGATCCAGGCTTTGTGACCAGGAAAGGAGGAACAAGTCCCTTTCTGCTGTATAAATACATGAGTATTTCAATATGTGGATTGGCATTAACACCAGACTTTGAGATGCTGCCTACATAAAAGTACTTTTAAAAACAACTAGCAGGTGTCTCTAGTGCAAGTCCCCCATTAAAGCGAGCTATGGGTCTCATTAAATAATCTTTCCAGCCCCCCACTTTGCAGCAGCCTGTTCCCAGATCTGAACTTTGGAGCTGACCCCTGTCTTTGTGATGGGCCAAACCAAAAGCCAGATCTGAACACCACTGAACTCTGGGAAAGTTCAAATCTATCGTTTGTGGTTCAGGTTGAGCTTTAATTAAAACAGACCAGTTAGAAAGGCAAATGTCTTAAAACCAAAACAAAACAAATGTTTCACGTGAAAAGTCTTGGATTAGGCTATATAGGACCAAGTAGTGTTTTTGTCTATCACATGATGTCATGTTGCTCTGGTTAACACACACTGACAGCATGCACATGCTGCCATGGGAGATATTCCATGCAGACACTTTGAATCCAGCTTTGAGCAGAACACAGTATTCGTGGAAATACTTCATGCTGTGCAAGAAGCCATCAGCAATGAGTAGCTGCTCTTACTGCCACGCAGCCCTCAAGGTTGTCTGCTGCCTTCCCAGCTTTCCCTGCCCATCCCTAGTTGCACAGTAGTCCAGGGTCTCTCAAAAATCAGTGCCTTGCCTTCTCTGAGTGAAGCCTATGCCTCATTATGTCAGCAGTATGTGGAATATTGCCACTAATCCCTGAAAACAAACAAGGGGGTGCTGCAGAACCTTGGGTTGTGTAAGAGGGCAGGGAAATCCCAGCTGACTCTCCTGCTCAGAGCTTCTGTTTATACTGTAGTTAAAACTACAGTGTCTGTAATAAAGCAACATGGTTCATCGATGGGAAAGGGAAAAGCAAACAAAAGGGAAGGGAACTTGGTTTCAGCATTACTGAACTGCTGAAGTGAGAGAAAACAGAGACAGCAAGGAGAAAGGGAAAGGGAAAGGGAAAGAGGGAAAAGGTGCTAATGCCCCATCGCTGGTGTCAGGATGTCACTGTGCACCAGCAGCTGGAAAAAAGAGGGTCTCAGACAGGAGATTTACTGAGAGAATCAAGCACATACAGTAAATAACCAGCAGTTACTCTCCCAGTGGGCTTTTTTCTTTTCCTGATGTTCCACGTAAGTACTGAGCATTAGTTGAGTATTTTCTCTTTGTGAAATTTGAGTTCAGGCTCTTTGTGGACAATTAGCTAAGGTTTCCAAACTTTCTTCTTATGCAAACGAAGCTAATAATCCCACCAGGCCTCTGGACTGAGGTTTTTCAGTGTGGTCTTTTTTCAGGCCAGGACTCACTTTCTAGAAGACCAAATTCCCCCCCAACATTTCTGTCTTTTGCTTTCTCTTTGGATAGGAAGACTTTACAGCAACCACCTTTGAGGATATGTCCCAAATGTTTAAGTGGAGGCTAGTCCCCACTAATTAAACCTTGCAATTCCTCACTGAAATCAGTCATCCAGACAGCCAGGTAGGAAGTGACATGCCCAAGGTCACAAGAAAAGGCACAGCTGGGAACAGAGTCCAAGTCCATTATCTCCTGTCCATGCTTTAACCATAAAATGATGGTTCTCACACTGAACTAGGAGCCACAAGATATATGAAAAAGGAAGGGAATGGTAATGAGCTTCTTGGTGTGACACATTCCTCTTAGCTGGGACAAAGAGAAAGGAAAACTGTTTTATCCATTCTTCATTAATACTTCTCAGGTTAAAGAATGTTCAAATCTTAACCCTTTTTGCTCAGAGGAAATTTTCAGTTCAGACCTTTCTTTAGTGGTCAAGCTGTAATTAAAAGAACAATCTTTCTATTTAATAATTCTCTATCAATATCCTAATTCTATTCATGGCATCATTTAAAACACACCAAAACAATAGAAAGCAGTAAAAGACACATCTATACAAAGGAATGAGAGACTTACAATATTTTCTTCTGCACCAATTTCATAGAGGAGGATTACCAGGAACCTAGTTGTTACTTTAGAATTTTCTTTAAAGCAAGAAGTGGAGTTGAATGAGAATAGATAACTTCTCATGTTCTACACATGATAATATATTGATGTCCAGCAAATCTCGTTGAAAGAATCACATGGTCTTGTGACGTTGCTAGAAGTATGGCAGAAAATACATGGTTATTGACGTGTGCTCAGGAATGAGAAGCAGTCAGAGAGTAAAACCCACTGAACTGCTTAGGGAAGTTCACCACCTTTGCCACACAGTTAATAAATACCCTGTGTGTTCTTGCCTGGGACACTGGCATTGGCAGGTTCCCAAGCTCCTGCCTTAGACACCGAGATCATCCTTCCCAAGTGCACAGGCAGGTACCTGCCCCTGGCAGCCAGGACTGCCCCAGGGACTGACCCAGCTGAGCATGAGTGCTCTGGGCTCCCACTCTGGGCTCCTGCTCCTGCCCTTCACCAGGCCCAGCTTCTGCTGCTCCTGGCCCAGTTCTTTTTCTTCCCTTCTCCCTTTACATGCACTCATAGGTCTGCTATGCTCTTTCCCACTTCCCCACGGCCCTAACCAGGCAGTTGAAAGGCTTCCATCACGAAGATTGGAAACATATTCCATATTAAATGTAACAGGATAGTATGGCCAGCAGGTCCATGTTTCAAACACATTCAATTTCTATCACAGCTGAGAATAAACAGCAGGGGAAGCTACTTGATGGGTTGGTGGAGGCTGTGGCTACCCTTTCTTGTGGAACATGTCTCTGTCACTTGCTAAATAGGTGCACCATCTGGTGGTAATTTTGGACTCCCACTTCTTAAATTTCCAAAGAGCAGTGGTGGAGCTATGCCTGTGGTTGCTGCACTTTTATTTTTTTTGCCAGTATCTGTCTGAAAGTCATCAGCTAAGACAACTTTTGTAGGTGCTACTGGTGAATGAGTACTAAGAATAGGTAGGACTTTAAATTAGGATCAAGTTTCCATGTCTGCTGTGTGGGGCAAGCAGGTATGACTTTATGAGAGGACCACATGCTCCCCGAGAAACATACACAAAGAGGTGGAAAAATTTCATAGACAAACAAAAATTAGGTATTAACAAGCTTGATACCTAATTAGGGAGTCTAAGCTCCAGGATAAGCAACAGGGACAATCATACAGCCCAATTAAGATCCAAATCACTCCCTGGAAGAGCTTCTCTCTCTTCTCTGACCATACAAGGAATACAGGCTGACTAGGTTCCTATCTTGGACATCTCGTGCAAATGCCTGCAGTTGTGTGGTATGAAACTGGGCCAAAGGAAAGAAGTGAGGAAGGGGCTTCTCATTTCTCTGCCTTTGTTGTCTGAAGCCCGTGCGTTCAGCAGCAGAGAGAAATCACTGCTATCTCTTGTGCCATTGCCCTCAGAAACTGCAAGGTTGCACTGACCATGTCAGATGGAACTTTGCATGGAGATCTCTTCTGAACAGGGTGGGTGGAGGCTGAACCAGGCAGAAAATGAGTTTCCACATTTTCGTTAAGAAATGAGTGAACAGGTAAAATTAAATCATGATCCATGAGAAAACTTTCTTCTTTTTGGCAACTTCAAAAGAGCTCTCAAGCCTACAGCAGTTCGGTCCATGTCTGCTGAGCTTCTACCTAGAGAGAGCAGTGTTCTCTCCCAGTGCACCAGCAAGGCTTCTGGGGTGAAAGCAAACTATTTAAAGACTCCTCAGCAATCCAAGCCCATTTAACTGACATTAGTTAAGTCTTAGGAATCATCTTTCTCACAGAATCCCAGAAATCAGAGGTTGAGCCTCTGCAGCAGAGAGAGCATTATAAAGTTGTCTCCTAAAACCACTTCAGGTGGATCTAGGATGGGCAGAAGCACACAGCATCAGCTCAGTCTCGCATGCTGCCTTTCACTATGACTTCTATATTCTGCAGACCACTTGGTTCTGCATTTAAAGTGAAACACCTTTGAAGACTCTTTAAGAAGACTTAAAATGGAAGGATTAAAGTTGAGCACATATTGGGCAAACAGAGCAGGGCTGAAGTTGTTGGCCAGTTTGAATCCTAAGTGGACAACTACCTTACAACTACAGTTGTAAGTTCATTTTTCTCTTGCTGACTTGCTTTATTTCTTTCATTTCAATTTGTCTCCTCTCTCAACAATGATATTGTACTTCGACGTCAGTGAGAAATAAACTGAAGTCATGCAGAATTTAATCCAGGGCTAAAAAGTCAGGCACGATACGCACAAAGGAAATGTTGTCAATTGGAAAATAAGGTATTTGTCAGATGTAATATTGTGCAATACATCAGCCACTTCATTAGGAAAAGAAATTGCTCGTGACTGGAGGCACGACAGCAACCGGCATGGATCAGTGATCTAAGCCCGGGTGCTGAACACTTGTTTGCAAAGCAAAATGCGAAGATCAACAAACAGTGTGTTTTTCGTAATGTTTGCTCTTGCCTCGCTGTGCATTTCAAGCTTTTCAATTTAGAAACAGATGGTTTACCAAGCAGAATGTATCCCAAAGAACAGAGGAGGGAAGGGAGGGATGCTGCTACATATGTAACTCTGAAGTCTAATGTTATGTTTAGCTGTCCTGCCTGCTGTAGAGGTTGAGCTAGATGACCAAACCTATCATCTGTAATTCTAGGGAAGAGATCTTGACAACACAGTTAACCGCAGTAGTAAAGCTCGGGGAATCTCCCAAGTCATTAGAACCCGAGTTACTGCAGGATCTCCAGGTTGGCTGCACTACCTGTCATCCTCCATAGAGAACTGCCCCTGCAGTGGCAAGGGCTGGCAGCACCTGCCTGTTTGCCAAGTTGCTCTGTGCTTAAAAAGTCAGATGTTGTATAGTTGATTGCCAATTAATTAATTGGGTTTTAGCTGAGTCCCTGCTATGAAATTCAGCTTTGCTTTCAACTTCTGCTTGTAACCAAAAGCCAGGAGGCTTTTTAGTGGCTCTGGTGAAACCAGTGGCAAAATTTCTCCAACAGTAATAGGACCAGAATTTGGCTCCTGTCATTTTGGGTGAAGGCCAGCCCCACTTTATGTGACTTTAAATGTTATTTGCTTTCCTGTTCTAAGCATGCATTACATTGTAAGTCATTGCCCAATAGGACTGAGATGGTGAAGTAACTAATGAGTCAGCCTGCTATGGATCATTTGTACCCAGCAATTTTATTACAAAGTGACATGAAAAAAAGTGGCACTGAATGAGCATTAATGTTCCTTGGAAGCACTTGGAAGTAAGGAAATGCCAAACTAGAAGTTGCTATGCAAAGTTAGCCCTGTGTCCAAATTTCGGTAGAGTATTCAAAAAATAGTAGCCTAGAATTTGCATGCTATCTTTTCCACAGGACCTCTGACTCACTCATGCCAAGGCAGACCAGAAAAGTAATATGGAAAATGTTTTCCTGAGTAGCTAAAGGCAAAGTTAAAAGCAAGAGGAAAGGAGGACTTTTGTTGTGGCCAGTGCCAAGCAGGTCAGAGTTGCAGGTCATCACAGACTGTGCCTGTAGGGCCCCACGACAAACACCTGTACCTAAAAGGTAGAGGTAAGCACGTGTACATCAGGGTGACCACAGAATGCCAAAAACTATGGCTACCCACCCCTCTCAAAACAAAACAAAAGGGTTCTTTTCCATACTGACACTTAAATGGAGCTATTACTTACAATAGAAAAAGGTCCATTTAGTTTTGAATCATGGAAACGACGTTCCAAACCCCATCCCATGTCAGTCAGTTTTTCAGGAGGCCCTGGGGTTTAGGGGCACAGGCAGACAGTGTGTCAGGGTATGTGATGTCTCTTACCAAGCTGTGCAGTGTGTTATGGAGCCATTCAGCTTGGAGTCCCCCTGGGAGATGGGAGAGCAGAGCTCCCGAGATCCAGGCACCTGGCTGTGCCCAGGGACAGTTCTCTGCATCCACTTACATCAGTGCACTTCACAAATTTACAGTTAACTGCACTGAGAACCAAAATGGAGCTGCTCAGAGTCAGCTTTATCAGTGTATTTAAGTTTGAAAAGGTCTACAGAAAAAAGCACCTGTTCCAAGAAAAATCTTCATTTTTATATGTACAAATGGAATGAAACAGGAGTTTTAAAAGTTGGCCCTTTCCCTAGAATGGAAATTCCAGATTTCATTCAGGTTGATATCCACCATTTCTCATCCAGCTGCAAGCCACACAGAGTTCACCAAGTAATTGTATTACCATGTTAGTGCTATGTTTGGAATAAGGACATCTGCCTTTTGAAGCAAGTCTGCTGCCAAATAGGTAGATATTTAAATGGCAACAAGAACATTTGAATTTAAGAGAATTTATGCTTTTCTTCAAACTCATGACCCTTGAGGGAAAAGAAAACACAACTGAGCTACACTTGAACCAGACAGTAAAACCTTACAAAAAGTCTAGAGAGTGGAGAAGATAAATTGGGATATATAAAAATCTATCTATTAACAGCTAGAAAATATTATATACTAGAAATTATTATATGCTACAGATTATATATTATAGGCATTTCTTTTATAGGGAGACAAAGAAATAGAGATGATAAAATTAATGTAGCAAGCTGACATTTTTTATAGTAAAGTCAAACGAAAGTTATTACTGTCAGCTCATAATTTACAAATGGTAGTGTCCATTTATGTTTATATTTTCATCTCTGGTTTACAGCATGTTTTGAAAACATTACTAAAGCCTCATCAAATCATTATGAGGTTGTGGCATCTCAGAAATTCTTAAAGCACAGAGAAATTTTCTCCCACAAATGTTCAAATTGATTCACTGAGCTGGGAATCCTCCATCCTCTCACAATAGGATGTTTCTTTAATACAACAGTACTTCCTTAGAATAGAAAGATATTTTTCTTGTTCTAAAAACCTCCAAGTGACAGAAATGTAGAAGAGACTGAACCTCAGCTAAAATAATATAAATTCTTAGCACATTAGTTGTTTCATAACTTTTTTACCACTCCTTCACAACGTCAGCTACCGCCAGCTGGGAGGTTTATTTTCTTATTCTGGTTTGGGTTACTGTCTTGCTTTGCTACTTGTGATAGCAAAAACCTTATCCACCCTTGTGCAGTCAGAAAGTATGAAGTGTTTGGATCAGCTCCTCCATTTCCTGCGAAGATGATAATGCAAACTGAAATGCCCTCTCACACACTCTGCCCTGGAGCTCCCGGATTATCACACCCTCCTTCCCACAGCTGAGGTTCAGCTGAGCTGCGGGGCACGGACAGCACTGCTCTGCTGGGGCAGCCTGGCTGCCTGGGGGTGCTCCCTCCCTGCCCGTGGGGTCACTGGTGCCCTGGGCTGTGCCCAGCTCTGCCCCAGCCAGGCCTTCCTGCCCTTGTAGGACAGCTCGTGGGACGGCCACGGACATCCCCACGGCCCTGGGGCAGCAGCACAGAGCCAAAGAGCCAGAACAAATAGACTGGATAGCCTTAAGGTTAAGGATATTTTTGTTTCTCCTTCCAGCAACAACATATCAGTTGTGAAAATTAGAGGTGCTGTTCGAGAGGTTTTAAGAGGAGGCTTTGCAGTGACTGTTTGCAGTGTGGTAAATCTTTCCTGCAGAATGAGCACACTGAGGATGGCCTCAGATTTTGGGGTTTTTTACTCTTTACCTCCTGTCTCTGCCTGCTGGCCAGTTACCCAGGGATATGGGTGGTAGTTCATTATGCATGTCTTGTTTTTTTTTTTTTCCATTCAGACCTATAATGAGAAAACTCTCCCTCTCTAAATAACCAAGAAATACATCTTGTTGTGCACCACTGTGCTTCTGTTAAGGGTTATCCTTGCATAAGCCACAGATCATTAAATTTGCCATGGTATTTATAGTTTACTAAATCACACTTGCAAATGCCATGACTCCACATGGCATTTTGGGAGACGGGCATCTGCAGTCACTCCGGGTTGCTGTGTGAGCAATAGAGACAGGGTTTTTATTGGTCCTGTATTGTCTCCTGGAGCTGCCCACAGTCCTAGGACAGATTTCAGCTGATTGAATGCATCCTGTGCCCCTCTCTTCTGGAATCCCAGACAGCTCTCTGCACTAGGAGCTGGAAGCTGATGCCGTGCCCTGCGAAGCCATCCCTCATACTGGAAGGTTTTTTACCCAATTCTAGCACCCAACATCCAGTTCAAATTACTGAAAACAAATTTCTTTCTGATCAGTTGCTTTAACGCTCAAAGGACAGATGCTGTTGTCTGGGACCATGCTATACAACAACAAAACCCCCAAAATTTTTCCACATTAGGTCCAAAAGCCACTGTGCAATTGAGGTTCCCAGTGGCTGACAAATGCCTAAACCAATCATAGCACCTACTGCTATGACAAAGATAATTACTGCCTTTCCGTCGGTGAAGTGTGTACCCTGCTCTGTATCATATTTAAAATAATCTAATTCCAACTCATTTTCCCCTCCAAATCGTTTCCAGCTGTACAATTCCTTTCTTTCCCCCATATTGTTTTTATTGGATATAGCACAAGTCCGTAAAGATAGATTTTCCCATAATAAATACACAGATGTTAGAATAATAAACATACAGTCAACCTGATATATGAATATTGCTAAGCATTAACAAATATTTAGCAAACAACATAAGTTGATTTAAAAAAAATAGAAAATGAGAACATAAAGTAGTAGAGAAAGAAATGGCAAGAGGAAAGAAAGGCAAAAAGTGAGCTAGAAATGTACTTACTTTAGCAAGCTGTCTGGATTCATTTATGGTTCCCTTTACTGATTTGCTGATAGCATTAAAGCACACTATGGTTGTAAAGCATTCCTAGGAATGCCGCCTGTCTTCATGTATTGGAAGTTTTCTGCTCGCACTGAAAGTCAAGCTTTCCAAGCTGGCCAACTCATACCACACTAGACACTACTGTGCTGGATTAATCTATCTGCCTGGACATGAATTTCCATTTTTGGAGAATAATGAGCCTCTCTACTCCTCCCATTTTTGGTAGGACGTTTCTATGAACATTTGGCATCTCGGTTAAACCATCATCACAGCCCAGAATAAAAATGACTGGATTCATATGTGGAATCCAAATTTAATTAAGCCTATATATGGCCTGAACCAGGAATAATTTACTGACTGACACCCCCTCAGCATGTCTGATAAGATGCCAACCATTTGTCCATGGTGCCATCACTTACACATCTCCCGTGTCCAATTCCCATGTCATTTCAGACCTGCAGCTAAAAGGCTGGGATCCAGAGTGGACTTCCAATGTTACCTGTTTCCACTGCAAATAAAGAATCACTGTTTTTTATGAGTATCTTGCCTTCAGAAGTTGTCCCCCTCCCTTTCCTAGTGCTCTGTTGGAAACTGGAGGTGTCTGTGTGTGTATTCGAGTGCATGCTTGTGTGGAACTGTGACATCCAACTTTATATTCTGATTGTGCTTCTCAAAATAACTTGTGAAGTCCTCTTCAGTTAATAAAATCCATGCTTACATTTTGTTAGTCTCTAAAACTGAAGGTGTTTTCTCTCATCCCTCCCCTTTTCTGCCAGGAGAGTGGATCAAAAGTTGAGCCAGTGGGAGGTGACAGGAAGGTTCTTAAGATGGTTCCTTTCCTAAACCCCCACGGCAAGCAGGGCTGTAACTTCACTTCAGATGCTTCCTTTCAACACACCAGAAAACTGCAGAAAACCCACACAAAAGGTCAGAGATAGAAAAGAAAAAAAAAAAAAAAAAAAGCCCAACTTCCAAACTCCCTTGGCTTTGGCCTGTTTCTTGTGTGTCCCTGTCAGGTGTCCAGTTCAATGATTTGCCAAATCATGGCATTAATGACACGGCCAAATACTGCTAAGTCATGGCCATTTTCCACATCACGAGTCTGAGAGAGGAGACAGCTACAGATCACTTCTGATATCTTGATAGACACATTTTTCAAAACACCTGGATTTAGCACTGGTAACAACTGCCTGTTTATAAGACCTACAGTTTGGAGAATTGCAGTGGAAATGGTAAATGCACAAATAATTAGCCAGAATAATCCACTGCCATAGACCAACAAGCAGGTTTCATTTCCATTTTTGATTCGGACTCCACGCTCCAGAGCCTGCCCTGCCTGCTCTTTTTGCATGGAGTTCTTTGCTTCCAGCTTTCAGAGGTGTGGTGACAGATTGCTCTGCCCATCCTTTGGGGGAATAGAGACTGGTCCCCAGTGCTGCAGCTCCTCTGCATCAATAACCTGATGAGACCAGAGGCTTTACCCATCCAGATCAGGGTCTGGCCTTCAAAATGTTAGAAGACAATTATCTTTCAACGCTGACGATATGTCATTAACCAGATAATGTTTGAATCCATCTGTTAAAGAGGTAATCTTTAAGGAGGTAATTTGCTGAAGAGGCTTAAAGGAAGAGGAATGAGTGGAGAGTGCAGAAGATGATGTGAGAAGCTGGCATGAGAACTAGGGATGAGTGCAGGAAGGTGACACACACATGTACAGGGACAGGATGAGTGAAGTGAGCGCAGGGCCGACTTTGCTTTGGGGATGGCATGACTATGGAAAAGTTCCCAGCTGTAAATGTACCAAAATAAGCTCTATACAATGCTTGACTAATTCATCCCATGCTGCAGCCTTTGTTCATGCTACTAATTTAGATTTCTCTGTCGTTTTTTATCTCTAGCTGCTATAAATCTTTCACACCAACATGAATGCCCCACGCCTAACATTATTTCTACAGTTGTTATTCTGTCCTCTGGACTATTTCAAGTGTTTTTAATACAGATTCCATGTACTATACTGGTGGTACAGCCCTCATTCACTGGAGCACCTCTTTGAATCAATAGTTCGTTGCCCATCCAGCCGAGGTGACAAACTGAGGACTCCCTCTGGCACAGTAGGATCCCCAGGAGGGGGGACATCTGCCCCTCTGTTGTGCCTTCCAGCTGCTGCTTGGTTGTGGCTGGAAGACGCTCTGAGTTAACGGCCCCTGAGAGGTGGTGGTAGCAACAGAGGCACATGTGCTGGAGAAACCTCACGTTGGGTCAGTCTGGGGGTTTGCTTTGCATTTTGAAGGGGAAGTGTTGCATCAAGATACAAATTAGAATAACCATAATTCTGCACTTGTCAGTGATGGTGGGAGAGTCCTGTCCTAGTGGCTAAAGAGTAGCTCCTCTCTCTCCCGTGCAGCTAGAGAGCAATTAATACCATGTTACCATGGTTTACTTGCCCTCCCCACCCTGTGACCTGAATAACTCAAATGTTCATCTCCCTGAGTGGTTCTGGGACCAAGCTTTCCTTTGGGATGAAGTGAAAAATATGCTTGTCTTTTTCAGTCTTAATCCTTTCTTCAGTCTGTTCAGGCAGAACCAAATGGCTGGTTTAGTGTTTCTGCATGTGTCAGACAGGGATGTGTTTTGTTAGACATGTGAATATTCGTGCTTATTCATGCTTACAAGCGTTTTGCACCCTTAAGTGCTGGGTTTTTAAACCTTTGTCCCTCTTTTACCGTTTTCCCCCTTGCTAGTTTAATAACACCACTTCCTAAACCCTGCCCTTTTCCTAGATACTGACCTCATCATCTCTGGGTGCTACTCTGCTAATAAAAAAATAAAGACATGTGAATTATGAGATCCTTTATAGAGCTGCATGGAACTCATCTGGCTCGGCTGGAAGGGGTCATGTAAACCTTCTCCATCCGGTGGAGTCTGTGTGGTTTCACACCCAACAAATGTCAAAGCAGAACTCAGCTGCAACTGCCAAGTTTTGTCTGCGTTTGGGTTAAGCCATAAAAGAACCCACTAGGTTCCACATCAGGCCTTTCAGAGCTGCAAAAAAACCACCCAGGTTTGGTGAAGAGGTCAAGAATCTGGTGAACATTTTGGTAAATATGGCTTGAACAATGGCTCAAGAAAACCCTATTTTTTTCAAACTTGGTACAGCCTGACCAACCTGATCACTGGCCCATCCTGATGACAAATAGTTTTTGTTCCTTGTAGCTCTTATTTTGCATGGAAACATTCAGAATAAAAACAAAAGCACAATTTGTAGTCTTCTTCAGGCATTTGGACTGCGCTCCAAGGTTTCTGAGAAAAAAGGACTGTGGTGAAGAGGATTATCACCCACGAGCTGAGTGGAGCTGAGGAGGCACCACTTCTTCAGCTTGAAGAGGAAGGAGAGCAGAAATGGAAGCTCAGTGATGGCACCAACTCTGGTACAACCCTCCAGAGTGCCCCCTCAGGGCTCTCACAGAAGTTAAGATCCCTGCCTTGCCCAAGGTCAGAGCACACCTGCAGGCTCTGGCAGGTGAAAACACAGGGCCCTGCTTGGCAGCTCTGTGTTTTCTGGCAGCAGCGTGATTTTGGACATCAGCTGAAGGCACACAAGTGTAATACCAACCAAGGAGGACCAGACCTGTGCTTCTAGTAGTCAAGACAAGTGACTAGAATTTTTTCTGGTTCACCTTCAAAGTTGAAGGTAGAAGTCAAATATTAGCTTATTTCCTGTACATGGTGTCTTGAGAATGTTTAAAGCATTCTACTTATACTCTTTCAGAAATAAAAGTTAGGCAAAAAGTATTATCTAAACAGAATTAGAAATTATCTTAGGACACATGCGGGAAGAGACATTGATGAGCAAATTCCTCACTACCAGCTTTTCAGCATCAAAAGTAAATTCTACCAAGCCTTCTTCTGAAGTTCAAAAAGTTCAGACTTTTGCCATTGATTTGCTTTACCAGTTCTTTTCATTATTAGTTTTAGCCCTCTCCAGTTCTGTGATCTGGTGTGGAGCAATGGTCACAGAATATGACAGTTTTCCTACCAATGTAAGTCCATTCCCCTGATGCCAATGGATTTATTCCATCACAACAATTTACAGCAGGGCCACTGTGCCCTTAAAACACCCAGACCTCTGCCAGATTCTCAGACTTGCATGTTCTTTGAAAAAATATTCCGTTCCCTCACGGACTGAGGTGTACCTCAGCTTTTGGCCTTCATTTCACAAGAGTGTCAGGGAAAAACCCAGAGCCTTGATCTCTGACAGCCAAAGCACCGTGTAAGTCGATTCCTCTTTGCTCAGATGAAATGTTTTGCCTTTTTTGTGATGCAGTTTCAATGAGATCTTGTGTCTGACCACACTCAGCTGTGCTGGAGGCACAAGACTCACCTGAACCATTGAATTCGAGGGTTGTCACCCAAATCAAAATGGGACACAAGAAGAAGAGGCTACAACCCTGCTGAGGAGGTGGACCGTATCACAGCGAGTGCCCCTGTGAGAGCCACACACCACAACACAGAGCAGGGGGGAGTGGGCAGCCCTTGGGGCAGAGAGAAAAGGTCAGGAACAGGCTGAGGATACCCAGCTGGGTGATGAGGAAAATAATGATCTCAGTGCTGGAAAAAAATATACATGATCTCCCCTCTGAAATATCAGACATAGGGTAAATGGAAAGTGATTGATTTAACTTCTGCCAGCTAACAGCTTGTCAGGCCAAGGTCCTGTATTATTTTCTTTGAATAGGTTTCCTGCCTCAAATCACATGCAGTATTTTCTTTCCAGTAAGACAACAACACTAAAATGTATCACTGCCACATATTGGAAGGCCAGTGCCTTATGCACAGTACTTCCATCAATTATTTGGGACCTTCCCATTTCTTAAGCTTTTGGGAAGTCTGCAGAGGGATTTTTCTGAGCTGATTTTAGTTCCCTTTTGATTGGCCATATTATGCACCACAGTTATCATGGCAACCTCTAACAAGACAACATTGGGAAATATTTTTTCACGGCCTTGATGGATGGCTGTGCAGGCACCTGGGCCAGTGCTGGGTATGAAGTTGCACAGATAGGAGTGGCTTCATCTGCAGATCCCTAGAGATTTCCTGTCTCTTGCCAGTTACTTTCCCGGGCAGATCACGGAGGGTTATGAACCTTTGCGGGGGCACAGCAAGAAAGGGAAAAGCAAAGCAGCCCCCAGGAGCCCATCCCTGCGGCACCACACGAGAGACACCCTTACCTACTCGGAGCTCTTGTCCAAAGACCGTTTTCTCTCCCAGGGCAGAGCAGTTCCAGCGGCCGTAGCGGAACTGGTACTGGCACTCATTGATGCCCATCTGCGCCCCCTCCCCGATCACGATGATGGCATCGGGGCGGCTCTGGCAGATCGCGCGCTGCCGGGGGGCCAGCCCGGGGATCTTGTTGCAGATTATGTTGGCTCCTAAAGCCACCACGGACGACAAAGCTCTGGGGAGAAAAAGCAGAAAGGCACGTTATAGCCAGGTTGAGGTGGCTGGTTGGATTTGCCACGTGCTGCCGCGTGGCTGGCAGGGCGCTGGGCAAAAGGGGAGGTGTTGGAGGGTGGGTTCTTTGTGCCAGCTTGTCCCGGTGTCTCTGGTCTAGTAAAAGAGGCTGGAAATTTTGAGGTAATTCCTGATCAGATTTGTGCCAGAAAAAACGAACAAATGGAATTTTGGCACTTTTGCTTCCAGAGCTCGTGAGATGTGGAAAGCAAGACTTATTTAAAAACAAAAAATAGTGATAATTGATCATTCACAAATCTCTGAAACTCATGTCTGCTTTGAATGTAGATTCAGGCTCAGTGTTTCAGTTGCTGCAGCCAGGTCATCCATCCCTCATTTGAAACTGTTAAGCACAATTTAGAGAATGCTTGACACTACCAACCCTCTTGCCCATTATTACACTCAGGTTATTGAATGATTAATGAAGTTCACCAGCATAACTGTGCTTCTAGATCTGGCAAACATCGTGGTGCACATAGGAGTGATCATTAATATGTGCCATCCAGACTAGAAGCATTTGCAGATCTCATTCTTCAAGTATATTTTCAGAATTCATTATAAGGTTTGCATGTAACTTGCACCTGCCATATGTTTTCACTTTAGCATGTTTATTTTTCATTTTTCCTTTTCAACATCTTTACTGGCTCATTTTTCAACATCTTTACAGGCTACATTTTAAATGGTAATATTTGGGAAAAAAAATAAGACAACACGGATGCACCTCAGGTCACATCTCCCAGGTACCTGCCAGGCCCACGTGGAGATGATCGAACTGGGTCTGGACAAGTCAGCAATGGCACAGAAGGGCCTGGAAAAGGCCCTGCCCTGCTGCCTTTGGAGGCAAACCAGGGTGCTGAGCGTCACTGCTTCCTGCACTTGCAAGGAAGTACCTCCACAAACCCTGTCCCCTCTTTAGCTCAGTATTGGATCATCTGGGTCATTTCCTTTTCCCACCAAATGCCTCTGTAATGCCAGATCATGCTGCAGCAGCCTGGGTGTGAGTGGAGTTCCACAGTAACCTAAATAGGTCAGTAACAGGACAGATCAACCTCCCCAGTGTCTTCCTTTCCATTTTGAACACCAGCCTAAGCCTTTCTTCTTAGTGTTAAAAACTTCCCACTGGAAATGCTCCTTTTGGAAAATGCTGACTAAGCAAAATTAAAGAATTTCGTCAGAATTTATCAACTTCATCACAAAGGTAACTGCAAAATTACATCAATGCTGAATTTCAATGAAATCAGAGCATTGCATTTTGTCATTTCAGTGAACTACAGCAGAGCCAGAGCAAAAAGGGTGAAATGGAGAACTCTTCCCTGAGCAAGATGAAATACTGCTATTACTATGGAATGGAAATTCCATCCTGACTCACCCTGCCTTTAACAGGTATTTGTGCATCTTTTCCAAAGTTAACAATCCATGAGAAATGCACCAGTTGTGGTTTTTTATTTCTGGCTTGCGGGGGGTTAGAGATATGGAGCCAAGCTATCACAAACCCAGAGCATCTCTGTGGTGCTGCCTATTAAACAAAAATGGGAACAAAATGCAGTTGCAGCTCTGACCACTTGCAGTGTTTGGAGCAGGAGCACTCAGACCTGTAGCTTTAACCCATGTTCCTGTGGGTACTGAGCAACAATAGGAGCATCAACTGGAACCAGAGAGTCCCCCAGATTCATGCAGGTTTTGAGCTAAGGTTTTGTTTCTGGCAAAAAGTGTTTCTCCACTTTAAAAAAATGAGTAAAATATCTAAATTATGATGTCTTTAAATCAGGACTTCCCAAGAGATACGATAATCTTAAAAAAAATATTATGAGTTGGATGTAGAGATAAGATTCTCTGTGCAATGGCTTATGACCTTTATGGTCTTTATCTGACAGTCCTCGACTTACTGAGGCTATGCCATCAATTTACTGGCAAAAATTATATATAAAAATTGTTTGTATATGTGATATAAATATTTTTAAAACACTAAAAACTGATAAAAACAATGAGAACTTCCTGACATAATTTTTTCAAACTGGTGAGCCTCCACAGTTTCCACTAACTATTACCTCAAGTTAGTTGAGTAGCAAAACCTTATGACTTTCAAAACAAAAGAAAGCAAGAAAAAGTTGGCCACAGCATCTAACCCACGTATAATTTTCAGTTTAGTTGCTTCCTCCATACACATCACTACTCTCTCATAATTAGGTTAAAGAGTGTATTCTTTGGTCTCCCATTGTTTTTGGAGCAGGCCTTGGTCAAAGTATTTCAATACAGTGGGTCAGTTTATTCATCCAGAAAATAAGCATGATCATATCTGCCCCAGAAGGTATTGTGAGGATATTGTAATTATTATGTGTTTGTAAAGTGCATTAAAACAATTAAACTGCAATTATTGGGGGTGGAGGGTCTTAGTTTTTCTATTATTACTTCCAGGAACTTCCCCCTCTCCGGCCTGAACTTACCAGCATATTCCCTCAGACTTGTTTAGCCTACTTTTAAATTATTACTACCATTTCAGTGCCAAAAAAAAAGCTGAATCATGACACTGAGGTTTTGGAAAACTTTATTTATATTAAAGAAATGCACCCAGCAGCATTTCAAGCTTCCTCTGCCCTGCTCTTGCGGCGTCCCTCAGTGTGTGCCCCCGTCACAGGCTCGGAGGGCTGTGCTGTGCCCCTGCCCCTCGGCAGGTTGGAGGAGACAGGATTTTTTTTTTGCCAAATGGAGAATGTTTCACCCCCACGCCACATTTTGGCATCTTCTTCCATCTAATCTTCCTCTGCGGTGCAAAATCCCTTGATTCTTATCACCCCAAACTCCTGAGTGTGAGGGTTCCTGGGGCCGTTTCCAGGAACTGTGACCACCCCACAGCACGGCAGCCCCACAGGCTGCTCTGGGGTCACCCCCGGGGGTTATCCCATCCAACACCATCCACGAGGCTTATCCAGCTCTGCAGAGCTGCTGCAGGAATGTCACAGCTCCCAGGGAACTGCCCTGAGTGTCTGGCACATGCAGAGTCTGCACCTTTCTCCATCCCTTTGTCATTAATCCAAGGGAAACACCAGTACCGGAATTGAGCAATGGTTATAAACAGAGTTACACCCAAATTTAAAAAAAAAGAACCAAACACAGATCTGGGCTTGGATAGGACCCTGCAGTTCAAACTTCCATCAAACTGAACCTGCGGAACAAGGTTTTGGAAGGCCTGGTTCCTGCACCAGGACCCTGAAACATCAATTTTCTCATCCTTTGAATGAATAACAAGGGCTGTCACAGCAAGCAGAAGTTTTTGGCAGTGGGAAACAAGTTCCAGCTTATTTTCTGAAATAATGCATGTTTACTTATGCAAACACAGACAAATCCTGTCACTAAAAAAGAAAATTCTCCCTCAAAATATATTTCCTGTTATGGCTGTACCTTCCCTCCAGGACCTCAACAAGTCCAGCTTCCCTTTTCACACAGCAAAGTGAAAATTATTATATATTTCAAGCAACTCATAAAAGTAAAGGTCTTTGAAACACTTCAGAATTAAACACTAAGGTCTAAAATCATGTGAGTTTTAAGAATGTAAAATATAATTCAATACTGCTGGTTGGAAGAGAAATGTACTCTTCATTCATAGTTTGCTTTCTTGAGTCTCAATTTTATATTTGCAAATGTAATCATTTACTGAACTTGAGCACGACTCATTTCAATGATTTCAAGTGTTATTATGTCCTTGCAACTTCACCTACAGAAAGCTCATTGCTCTGCTGCCCGTGTTCACCTGGAGCTGCTGCTGCCAGGGCTTGTTTTCAGGTGGGAATGCAGGGATTCAGGGCTTGTTTTCAGGTGGGAAAGCAGGGATTCAGGGCTTGTTTTCAGGTGGGAAAGCAGGGATTCAGCTGCACGGGTTCTGTGAACGGCAGCGGACCTGGGCAGCCCAAACCCGGGCACTGCACCCGAAACCTGCCCCACTGCCTGACAGAAAACCCGCACAAGGGGCTCTTTGTTAGGAGGAATCACCGAGGCATTTTGTGGTGACACTGCGACACGTCTGAAACTGGACACCCCCACCAAATGGGGCACTTCATTAGGAATTCCTGAGTAAATATTTTGACCGTGTATGGGTTGCAGAAGTTGGCAGGAGCGTCCCGGGCTCTGAATGGCATCTGCATGTGTTTAGGCTTTCAGTTTTGTTTTCCACCCCTGCTTTGGGAAATCCTCGTTCGGTGCGTGTGTTATTGGAAGGGAAATGCAGTAAGGCTGCTGGTCCAGCCCTGGGGTGCTTTCCCTGCTGCTGAAGCTCCCAGCCAAGCCTTTGGACCTGGGGGCTGCAGACAGCAACGTGTTTGCTCCCTTCAGATGGAAGTTAGAGGTTTCTTGGGGGAAGTGACCCAAAAAAAGTGTCTGATAGGTGATGTACGTTGGTTGTTGGCATGGTCAGGAATGAAAGTGGTGGGGTAAGTGAGAAGAGGGATGACTCACACAAGGACAGAGCTTGAGAGAGGAGTGGGAGCAAAGATCTCATCCCTGTAATGCCCTAGTGATGGGGGAACATCGACCCACAGCCTCAGCCTCCTGCCAGCCAGGAGGGACAGGATGGATGCTGGGAAGCCGGCAGGGAATTATTTGGCTTCAGCAGGAAGGAGGGGGGGCATTGACTCACAGTGAGATGTGCCCAGGCCAGGGCCTCTCAAGAGTTCTCACTGCTCATTCCAGAGCAAGAGAAAGCCAAAGTGCCTGTGGCTCAGGAGTATTTCTTGCATGATGGGTCCTGAGAGTTATCCCCAAAAATGACCCCCCCATCTGCTTTTAAGTAGACCATATCTTATTTGCTGCATGACTGGTCCACTGCAATAATTTTTGTTAATCAGCCAGTGAGGCAACACTTGATAGCAGGATATCTTGAAGACTCTTACGTCTGTAGTTTACCTGGGTTCGATTTTTTTTCACCAAAGAAAGGCTCATGGAGAACAGAAAAGCCTCACATGCCTCGTGTGTCCTATTGTAAAGACCACAGCAGCAAATTTACATTTACAGTGGACATTCGTCGCCTTCCGGCAGGCATTTGGAATTTTTCATGGCAAACTACTGTATAACGAGGTTTTTCTTCCTTGTCTCCAATCATTTTACTCTAGGGGCATCTTGTTACATGGTGGAAAACACATCTTGTAGATATAAAAATTAATAAAAATAAAATAGGGTGTTAAAATATCTGAAGTGTGGGAAATAACGATTCCAAAGCAATTAGGGTTTCAAGTAGTGTTTGGTTTGCTAAACCAGAGAAAACCGATAGGCCTGTGTTGGAAGCTGCAGGAAGGCAGCACTTCTCCTGGCAGGCACAGGGCAGTTCACAAGGCTGGAATATTCCTGCTTTGGTCTTGTCAGTGATGAGGGTGGTGAATGCATGATTGAACTTATCTGCGTAAACCTAGTGAAAAATGGTGTCAATATAAAATGGTTTGATTCCTTTTATGAACAGAACTTTATCAGATCTAGAAATCCAACTGAAACGCTTCTGTTTCAGACAATTTTTTTCTTATATCTCTCTAAGCACAGTTAGCAGGACCTGCCAGTTCAGTTGTGCAAACATGCACATTGCAAAGTACCAGCAACATCCCCCAGCAGTTCCTCCACAGCCCATCCCTGAACACCAAGACACCTGGTGACCAATCCACACTTGGCATTGATGGAGTTTGCCTCCCATCCCATTTGGGCTTTTCTTTAGCACTAGAAGCAGTCAGGCTGATACCTGACAGGGAGAAACAGCTGTTTGCTAAGTACCACCCCACCACAGGGGGAGTTACCTTGCAGTAACAAATCAGGGGTATTGATTTCCCCTGGGGGGAAATGTGACTTTGAAACACCAACATGGCTGGAAGAGATAAACACAGAAACAATTCTGTACCATGGAGAGAGAAAGATTTCACACTTCAACAGGTAAAATCCACATTTTTGTTGTTTTTCATATAGCAAATAAGAATAAATGAACTTTCTCCATCATACATGACATATGCATAGATATGGGAGTTTTCCAAATTGTATCAATTTTGAGCCTTAATTAAACTTAACTGAAGTGCATATTTCAGCTCTGTCCAAAGTTTGGCAGTCTGTTCTCTCTTGTGAACAGGTTAAAAGGAGAAGAGAAAGGGGAGGTCCTGCAAGCAAAGTCTAAGATTTAGCAAGACTGTTAATTTAGCAAGACTGCTTAATTTGTGAGATCTGGTGAAAGTGTGTCACAGTCTCATCAGACCTTCAGGCCTGTACCTAGAAGTTGGACATTACTATAAAATAGCTGCAGTCTGAGAAAGCCTCCAGTGGGTAAAAAAAAGTGGGGAACCCCCCAGAAACTGCAGAATATAAAAGATATACTTCATCTGCAGATTTCCAAGCATTCAAAACATTATTGTATGCAGCACGTGGGCTTTCTGCAAACAGAAAGAATCTGTTTTATAATCAGAACTGTCAACGCTGGCACAAAACAATGTGACACCCAACAGGGCTATCCATGAATTTCTAAGGTTTCTTTCAGCTGCTTATTTCAAAATTTTAATTTTGAGTGACGTAAGAGCCCTGGGAAACCACACAGTAACTCTTCTAGTTCCCTGGCTCATTGAGCTTATTCCAGGTGTTCAGAAGGATTAGCAAAAGCCATTTTGAGTTGTTTTTCCAGAGGGAGTTTCTAAGTTTGGTAGGCAGCCATAAAAATTGTGCATCTGTGTTATTATCCCAGTGGCCCGTGCTGGGTGTGTCCCTGGTATTTTGCAAATCGCTATGAGCTTGTGAAAGCAGCTGGATGAAATTCTTCTCCCTCTAAAATCTTCTCTCAAAGGATCCCACACACACTGTCAATCACACACATGCAGGCATTTACCTGCCTTTTCATTATGTGGCACATTGACCCCGATCTAGCTGCTTCTTGCCTTCAAACTGAAGATGCTGCTGCCTACAGGCATCTGAAATGTCTTTTTCCTCCAGTTCTCTTTCTAAATCTAAATAATTTGAAAAAATCCCTTTATGGCCACGCAGTACAGAGAGTGGAGAGATCTAAAGAGGTAAGAGAGGACTGTTTGGGATGCACAGCTGAGCCCACGGAGGTGGTACCAAAACAGCTCCAGTCATATGCATCTGTAGGGTCCATAGGCAGGTGCTGTGGCACACACAGTGTGAGCCAGTGAGCACCCAGGGCAGGTTAAGCCTGGTTTAACAGCTATATCTGAGCCACAGTCAAGTCTTCATCTCCTGCCAGCCCCACACCCACATAAATCTTCCTTCACTGCCAACAATTACTTATTCTAATTTCTCCCCCCAGTGCTGTCATTCTTGGACCACCAATTTTTTTAACTTTTTACCCTTGAGTGCCACACAAATTAATAGAAAAGTGCAACCTTTGTATCTGAACTACATTTAGCTGTTCTATAGAAGAAAAACTTAAGCTACCACCAGCATCCTAGACTGTTACGTTTTGGTTTCATTGTGCTGCAGACAATCAGAGCAGCTGCACAGGAGAATTGCTGTAACTGGAGATCCATGAACTAAGAGAAATAAGGTGGCATCACTTCCAGCCTCACTGGGTCATTCATGTCTCCAGACAAAGCCAGAGAAGTGTTGCTGTCAGGCAGGACATGTGCTGGTGCCAACATGTCTTTCGGTTGCAGGCTGAAGTGCCGTCACCCTCTTTCATTTCCAGGCCACTCTGCACACTCAGGGGGCCCCAGGGGTTAATATTAACAGTTCAAATCGTTAGATCCTTCTGAATTTTCTGTAGTTCATAGATTTTCTATAGGAAAATTTCTATCTGATAAACAACTCCGGAGTTAAGCCACTGTTTACATTTTTTTTATCCAACTTCTGAGCATTTCACCCCAGTAAAAATCAAAGTCCCTGATTTTATTGGATTACCAGTGCGTTATTCCATCAAAGTGAATCCCTAAACTCCAGTTTCTCTAGCTCACACACAAAGGATTTGTGCCATATCCTCCAGTTTTGCTAGCATAGACTGTAGGATCCAGGATGAAAGTTTACTGCCACGGCAAAACAAACATGTAGCATGGGAAAAACACCGCTGTAAAATAAAACTGAGTGGAAGCTGAAAGCCCAAAGCAACTTTGAGGGCTGGGTTTTGGTTTCTTTGGATCTTTAATCCCCAGAATGGCTCCATTTTTTTGTCCAAATTGTTCACCCAGGTCTAATGACCATTGAACAGTCTGGCAGGCACTACCCATGGGATGGGATTAGGGGGTCATGGGTTCAGTCCGTAAGCAGGACCACTCACCCCTGTCACAAATCTACTCAGTTGACAGACAATTCTTTGTGATGAGCTGGCCACCCATTTGGAGGGTCAACAGAATTCTCACTTATTTTGAAAATTTGACCATGAGACACAAACCGCCTTTCTGTGTGGGGAAGCCCACCCCACAGACACCCAGGGAAAAAAATCACAGCTCATGCTGGTCAGAATCCGTCCTCCCAGGGCTCTTCCTGCGGTGCCTAGTGTTGTCCAGGCTCATGCCTTTATTCTGTCTCCTGGTGTGTTCTGAAAAAAGCTTACAGGATGCTAGAAATCTTTAGTTTAAAGGGAAAACTAGTTGCACTGAGTGAACAGCATATGTATTTGTTGAGTAAATTTAGTAAAAAGAATGCTTTGAATGCTTTCAGGAAAAAAATAATTTTAAAATAATACCTTAATGCCATGTCTTAAAGTATGCTTTAGACCTCTCCTAAGCATCTTGTTTGTTATGCTTCAAAACTTCCTGTCACCAGAAAGGAAAAAAAAAATCCACAGCATTCCTTCTGTCTTACAGAAACAC
This sequence comes from Lepidothrix coronata, assembly GCF_001604755.1. Taxonomy (NCBI): domain Eukaryota; kingdom Metazoa; phylum Chordata; class Aves; order Passeriformes; family Pipridae; genus Lepidothrix; species Lepidothrix coronata. The sequence continues at coordinate 434,138 of NW_016690309.1, read as the reverse complement.
GAGAGTAAGAAAATCGCCCCTTTGGGGTTTTTTGTTTGGTGTTGGGAAAACTATAGCTTCATGAAGGATCTGATAACTAACCCATATGGTGCTTGATCCTGATAGTACAATCCAAACATCACAAACCAACTCCCAAAAGCCAACAAGAATCAGCATCTTTTTTGTAGAAGAAAACAATGCGATCTCATGCTAACCCAAAATCCAGCTCCTCTGGAGATACCAAATGCCTCATTCCCAATGAAAATAGATGCTGAGAGATGGTGACGCACGTCCCACAGTTTGATGTTGCCTCCCAGAGATGAAACAGAGGGCTCGATCTCTTGTGGTGTTAAAAATCCTCTGGCATTTTTTAGAATCAGAGAACTGATGGAAAATCAGATAATTAAACTTGCCTGTGTAGAATTCCTGTAACTATTAACTATATATTGTATTCTACTCTCTCTGTTTAAACAGTTTTTCTGCATTTGGTCTGTATAACGACCATCCCAGCTTTTTGCTCTGGGGGCAAGAAACCTGCTGATTACTTAAGTAAATTTGATGATTTTATGCTAGATGGCTGACATTTTCCAGTTCAGATTTAAATGGTTCTACCTAGCAGTTTAGATATGGCCCAGTGGGACAATCCCACTGTCAGAGGCCTGAGACTGTTTTGGGACTCCTTCAGGGTATATTCGTGACTTAGTTACATACAATGCATACAAAGTGTAGGTAGATGTGTTTTTAACTCAAAAAGGAAAAGTGTATGATTTTGTGTGTTTCTTAGGATGCTCTCTGATGGGAGAAGTGAGGGGATGCCAGGATGGATTTTGGCCATAACCTACCACAGAGGAACTTTGGGTGGCAAAAGAGCCAGACTTATGAAATAGGGTTACTTCTGTTGGACTTCAGTTGTGTACTTTGAGGATCTCAGAGCTTTCTAGAAATGGTAATGAATGAATCCACACTGCATAGAAAAGATGATCATCTTTGTTTTACTGATAAAGGAAAATGTGATTCACAGAACTGGAGACTTGAAACAAGAAACTTGACATTATAATGGTTTTTATACCATAGACCATTTTTGAATGACAAGTGTCATGATAAGTTCCCAAGCCAGTTTGGTTATTTAGCTCAAAACCACCATTGTGCTATTTCAGTGAAAGACAAACATTGACAGCCAGTTTCTTGGTGAAGGGATTGTTCTCAGTTCTGCCAAATGTTCAGCACAGTGTATCCCCCACGTCCAAACAATATCACTGCACAAAACTCCAACTCAGAGAGAAGTTCATCAGGAATAAAAATGTTTCCTGTGCCAAAAAATCAGTCACTCAGAAGGAAAATGTAAACCCAAAAGAGAGATCAGATAGCTTGTGGCATAAGGTCCTAAGACACTGCAGCCAAATAAAGGCACTTCTACTGAGTGAAGTCTGCAGCGAGACCTGGCTGAAATGCTGAAAACTTCCAGCAAGAAAATAGGACAGACCAGGGAAAACTGGGAATCTTGGGAGAAAGAGACCTCAGAGAGCAAAGTGCTGCCCTCCATTGTGAGTGTCCTCGTGCCCACAGTGAGGTGCCAGCTGTGGCACAGCGTGGGAAGGTGTGCACAGGAGGGAGGAAGGCAATGAGGGAGCTGCACATGGTGGCACTGCTGGTCCTCACCAAACACCACGGCACTGCCCGGGGGTGCCAACAGCTGCAGTGTGCCCAGACCATCCCAGAAAGGATGGGCATTATGGCAGAGAGGTCTGAGATGCTTGACCTCAGATGACTCAGTGTGACAAATACAGGGCTTTCAGAGAAAAATAAAACTCTGCATAGCCAAGATAGAAACAAACAAACAAAAAAAGTGATAATTCAGTGTTTGCCTGATGGCTTTTTTCCTAGCTATAAAAAGATTCTCTTCCAGCTCTTCCAAGACATAGTTTGTGTATTTTTTGTGTCAGAAAGAGAGGAGAAGAAAAAATCTGGCACATTTCTTTTGTTCAGTTTCTAGAAACTGGTGTTCTCCCTCCCTTATTTCCCTATCCACATGCAATGTCTGCAGTGTTCAGTGCTGAACTGGAAAAGCCTTCTCCGAAGGTGAGGGGGCCGTTAAGTCCTTGGATTGTGTGTAGAGACCATCTATGAGGCAGTGGCACATAATGGCAGCTGTGCTGTTCTGGGCTGCTGGAAATAATCCCAAGGCTGGCCACACTCACATCATTCAGAGCTGCTGGTTTCATCATGATTGGAATCAACAACAGGAAAGTAAAGAGCTGTATTATTTTTACCTACAATAACTTGTCTCAGTGGTCACTGATGCTTTGCAATGCCTCACATCCTCATGGGTTCACAATTCTGCACAAAATACCAAGATTCCACCTATATCCCCCATGCTTCACTAAACTCTCTGAGCTCCCACAGAAGTAAGCTAATATTTTCAAACTGCTGTTACTCCAAGCTAGAGGAGATAGAATTACACATCCCTGACAACAAGGCACAGTAAACTGTTGGGTAGCTTTTATTTTTGCCTTATTGACAGACCGTCTTCCTTGTGGCTGAGATCCTTGGGTTTGATTGCGAGCTGTTGACTTGCAAGCTTACAGCTGGCCTGGCCTGGGTAAAATCATAAGGAAAGTTGTGTAGAAAGCTGCCAGATCATAACCTGACGCTGATGTGGGTGACTAAAAAGAAAACATGAAGAAATAGGTCCCTCAGAAGATCTTGTGAGTTACTGCGGCCAGGAATCAAAGCCAAATTCCTGTGATTTCTGTACAGTAACTTTATCAAGGAATTAAGTGTCGCTGCACGAACTCTACACTTATCCTTGCTATCATGTGTTGGTTTCCATCGTTTCTTCTTAATTGGCATCAGCTGACAGTGGGAGCAAACACATTCTGAACCTTCCTCTGAGCAGCAAACCAAATAATCTTCAAACCTGTCCTGTGTGAACTGAAGAGAAGCCTAAAGAGGGTCTTAAAAAATCAGGGATTGAAAATTCCTAGCAATAGCAACAGGTGAGAAGTGGCACTGCTAGAAGTGTGAATACTGAAGCACAGAACTGTGCAAAAATGTTTGGTTTGAATTTGAATGTGGCAATTAACCCATAACATCTTCTGGTTCACTAAGATTTCAATGAACTTTAGGAGAAAAGTATCTTAACTGTTTCCCTACAATCTTAACTTAGTAAAATTTTTCTCCAGTGGCTCCAATACTGGATCAAAATCACACAATCTGGTCCCAGTCTTGGCTCTGACTTGCTGGGTATGTTTGAGTGAGCCACTTCCTTGCCTTCTGCCTCTTTCCTGCTTCTTTGCATGTATCTGGTTTGCCTTCCTAGGCACAGTGTGGGCCAGGATGGTGACTTGCCCATTCTTGCAATCTCTTCCATGCTACAGACTGAGTGCCAGGCATTAATTTATCTGAAAAATTAATTGGTTGGTGCATACCAACTGACTCTCACATAGGTAATACCAGTAACAAAGAGGCTGACAGCAGAAAAGAGAGGCACTAAAAAATTAGAGTACCCTCAGTTTCAGTGCTTCCCTTTGCCATCCAGATTACCCTTTTCAAAACTCTTTTTTCATTTTTGCTGTAGTTGCTGTTATTCATTTGCACAGAAGAGAGATGTGGGGTTGGGATTTGGTTTTGTCTCTCCAGCTGCCCATAGGTTTTTCCTAGCTGGGCTGATGTTGTTGCCAAAGTAGTAATTCTAAACCAAACCATCCTCTTCGCTCCTGCCCAACATGTGTCAGTGTTTTCCAGCTCCAGAGAAAGTACATGAGTGTAGGCACAGCAAATCTTAAATATCTCCTTCAAGCTGCTCAGCAGTACCATCTTAAGGACAATTGTCAAATGTAGCTGTGTTAAACAGAGGTGTTGGTTACGTGCCCAGGGTGTCAGTGTTAGTTTGTGTACCATCTCCCACTAAAGACAAGGAGGATGGACTGAATATACTAAACCTCACATTCTTAACGTAGATGCAGCAGTGTAAGTCCAGCACAAGTGTTGTGAATTTGTAAAATTTATAAAATTGCTGGCTCCCCACTTGGCAATGCCACACCTCCTGTCTGCTCCCCTTCCTTGCCTTCTGCACATTGCCCTGGCTCTGGAGGGGTGAGCTCCCAGAGCACCCTGGAGCCGTGGTGCTGCACCCTGGCTGTGCCCCCACGGGACACCCACACCTCACTGCCTGTCTCCCAGGAGCCAGGGGGCTGCATGCTGCCCTCTGACACTTTGTGACACACCCAAATCCTCTTCTCACCCCTGAAGAGGTCACCAGTTACTCATCTGAGAAACCCAGCATTAAAGCACGTGCTGGAATGGATCTGAGTTTTACATGAGCATTTCCCAGCATGAACAACCCATCACTCCCCTTAGCACTTTGCTCTAGTGATGGAACAAAAATATGAATGATTCTGTTTTCTGCCTCTAGTCATTGATTCAGACACTCATATTTGTCACAGAAGAGCAAACGACAGCCAAAAAGAAAACCAAAACATCTGCAGTATGAAATCCAGTTCTGCCCTATCAAGCTGACAGCAGCATCCTAAAATACAGTTGCCTTCTCTTTCTTCAGTCACTTCTTCAACCTCACTGCTTTTCCCGAGGTTACTTAAACTGGTGAGAGAGCAATTTAACCCATTGCTTCCCCTACCTCAGGTTCCTCCCAACTCCCAGTCTCCTTGGGTGTTCAGAGGCCAGAGGGTACTGCAGTGCTCACTCCCCAGGTTTAGCCACACCCTAGAGGTGTCTCAGAGGGACAGCTCTCACCTTTCCAAGCTTGCCTTGGAGCTAATGCAGGAAATAGGGCTGTTAATTCCTGCTGGTTGCAGAAGTGGCCTCGTGGGATCTGTGGGGGAGCTGCTGTCAAGCCACAATATCTATTTTCTCCCCAGCTCCTCAGCAGCTGTGGTGTGATGAGGTCTCCCAGCTAATACTGCTCTAGGCAGAGTTTGGGCCTCTCACTGTGGAGCTGGAGCTGGGAGGTCTCTGTTCAAGGAGCTTTGGTCAACCACTCTTCTGTCCAGATACATTCCACAATATCCTGCTTCTTCAGCCACCCTTCTTCACTTACCCTGGCCCAACACAGCCAAGCTGTTTTCCAGGCACCTTTTACAAGGGTTTTCTCTCTTAAAAAAAAAAAAAAAAAACCAAACAAAAAAAAAAAAAAAAAAAAAAAAAAAAAAAAAAAAAAAAAAAGGAACCGAAACCAAACAAACAAAAATTACAAAGCAAAATCAGAAATAGCTGAGGCTGATTTTCTTCTTTCAAATCACAGTCAACTCCACCTTTGTTTCAGATACCAGCACACACACGTACACACGTACCTGTGTTCACACACACCCAGCCACTCACTTGCTCCCCTGCTCTTGCAGGGTGCAACCAGCCATAGAAATTACAGGGTGTTCTAACATCTTTATCTAAAAATACACCTTGTTTTAATAAGACCCAGGGTTTAGGAGCCAGGATGGATTTAATCAAGAGCCTATAAGCAGGGTGCAACCTTCGGCAAACTTCATGTGAAATTATCACGTAGCACGTTTCCATCAGTTATGTGGCAAAGTTCTCATTTGCCCTGTGACTGCTTCTGTTTCTTTGGCAAGTCACAAAGTAGTTCTTTTTTTTGTTCCCTGCAAGGCATCCAGATATGTCTCTTTGTTTACTGTGCCGTTGACACAAAGGACTCCAGTGTAACAGGCCAAGTGGATGTATCTCTTCATTTTGAGTAAGACTCGCAGGATTAGCCTTCCAAAATGAAAGGGGTGCAATAAGCCAAATACCAGAGTCATTAGAGCAATGCGATGGATGGATTTGAGCAGTGCCTCTAAAATGCCAAACTGTTCAACTCCAGGATTTAACAGGCTTCAATTAACTTGGCGATTTAAAAGTGAGTGAGCCAATATATTATGATATAGCACAGATGAAGCCTCAGAAAAACTGTTCCTTAAAATGAAAAAGAACCCAAACAATTTACATCAGGGTTTCACGGCCTAGTTCATTCTGCCAGTCTTTCCGTTCAAACCTCTGTAAGGACACATAATACTGACTGATAGAAAGCAACTCCACACTAACATTTGCAGGTCATGAGGTCAAGCACCTGCAAGTCAGAAGATGCCAGAACAAGGGCTGACCGTGGAACTGGAATTCACCTGTCTCCTGTGTGGGCAGTGGTGCAGCCTGCAGTGCCACAGCAAGACAACTGGTTTTTCCACAGGACTCTCTCCTCCACTTAGTGCACAGGGTGCATGCACTCCCTTCACGAGGAACTGCTTTGTCCTGCTTTCTCCTTGCTCACTGTGCACGCCCCAGGCTTTATAAGCATTTCAAACTCTGCTTTATTGATGAATTCCGAGCTTGACCTTGGCTTTTTTATAGTGATGATCTATGCAATGTGTGAGAAAATCACAGAAAAATCATTCCATAATGCCCCTTTGAGGAGAGGAGACATGAGTCCTCCCACCTTAGAAATTCAGCAAGATCTATGAAGTATTCACTGATCCAAGGGGTTCAGTTTGACAACACTTAGGACACGAGCCCTCAAAACAATTTTGGTTTGTTATCTGAAGCACTGATCTTTCTCACTTCTGCATCTGGGATTGTTCCCCATTTCAGCAAGTCATATCCTGGGAACCTGAATAAAGCAACCAAGTACAGGGAGTAGCTACTACTAACTTAAAAAAATTAGTTCTCCGTAGCAACACCCAAATACAACACTCAAAAAAGGGTCCCAGAGGACCCTTCTGCTCCCCCCAGGCAGCCCATGCTCAGACACAGCCCCTGGAGGAAAGCCTACTAACCCAAAGTCACTGGAAGGGAATGCCCCAGGGTGTGCCCTCCTGAGGCAGGGATCCCGTAGGAACATGACTGTGAATTAAAGATCACATACTCACTTAGGTGGGAGCCACACTCAGGATCCATTGGCAGTTGTCAGGAAAAAAATAACTACAATCCCAAACTGGGAGCTTTCAAATGCCATATTTGGACACAACTCTGATACCAATTGCAAATTCCTGTTCAAGAGCAGGCTGGAGATTAGGAGACAAACAGTCACGAAGGTCAGGGCAGCATCTCTTTCCGCAGCCTCTTTCTAAGCCTCTTCTGAACTATCTTGTCTGAAATTACTGAGGCAGAAATTTTGTGTCGCAGAACAGGAAAAGTCTTGACACCAAATCAAATGCATAACGATCCCTCCTATAATTGCAGATAAAAATTCTCTCTCCCTGCTCTGGGTTGTATGTATAGTCCTCACTTACACCTGTGGCCCCGTTTCTCACCCTTCTATCCACTCTGAGCAGTGCTACAGTTCACGTGTAAATGGAATTGCTTGAAACAGTGCAGGTCCATTATTGACAACTACATTTGAAATTTACTGCATTCAAATAAGGGGAAAAAATCACTTCTGAATGTTGGGAATGCCCAAAGTTTGGGCTTTATAACATTTTAAAAGGGTCAGAGAAAACTGCATTATCCTAGACATTATTTTGCTGCCTTACCTTCAAAGATGCACTTCTACCTTTTTTATTTCACAAGGTTTCTTTTGTTACTAAAATCCAAGAGCTGAGTAAGAAGATAGTTATAACGCTTATCATTTCCTTCACCCTTCAGTGCATTTGCTGAAGAAAGAAGATAAATGAAGCATTGACAGGGTACTGCACCCCCACAGGGCCAACCCTTGTAAGAGATAATGTTGGGAATTAAAAGCAGTCAGCAGTGATCTCTCTGCTTTGACTGAGCTCCCAAAAAAGAAACTTTCAGATGGAAAAATATTTCTGCACAGATTGCAAGCCTCACATTCAGTGCCACCTGAAAACCAAAGCAAGCAAGACACATAACACCGAGATGAAGTAGCTCTTTAAAAAAAAAGTATCTTGCAATGCTTTATGGGCAGTAGTTACTGAGTTATGGAAAGAAAAGCCACTAGAATAAGAAGGGTTTTTCTTGTATTGTTCATGCATTCTAGCACCCATTTAATAAGATATTACCGGGAAAAACAACACAGCATCTTTCTGGAAAGGCTAATCATCTGCTCCTGCTGCCCATGCCACAGAATTGCTGCTGATCCGGGTTCCATTATGTCATCCCCGCAATACCCCTGCCCCTGCACTCACAGGCCTCATATCTCCTGCTCCTCCACTCACGTTGCCTTCTCTGCTCCTTCTGACCACAGGAAACAGTTCTCATTTATGACTTTCTGAGAATTAGCAGTTCCTAAAACCTCTTCGGTATTTATGATAAGTGTTGGTATCTATAGGATTCGATTGACTCACTCAGCAGCCCTTTGCTCTCTGGTGGTAATTGCCTTCCGCCCACACTCTCTACCTTCCCAGATTTGAGCTCGTTTCTCTTTCTCTCTCCCTGTCCCTCCCTGTGACTCACCCTCACTGCCTGGAAGTCCTGAGCACACACTGGCAGCTCCAGAGATTGTGTTACCTCTCCCCAAACTGCTGCCGAACCCCTTCCCTGTTTCAGAAAACATCTTTGCTCTGCTCCCCTCTCACCTGTACCTTCATAGCCCAAAACAAAGGCTGAGAAGCTGTTTTGCCTCAGGAACAGCAGTGGGTTGGTGTAAGTCTCCCCTGTGCCAGGGAGGGTCAGGTTGGATCTCAGGGAAAGGTTCTTCCCCCAGAGAGTGGTTGGCACTGCTCAGGCTCCCCAGGGCAGTGGGCACAGCCCCAAGGCTGCCAGAGCTCCAGGAGGGTTTGGACAACATTCCCAGGGACAGGGTGGGATTGTTGGGGTGTCTGTGCAGGGCCAGGGGTTGGACTGGATGATCCTTGTGGTCCCTTCCAGCTCAGGGTTTGATTCCCTATCCCACTTTCAAGGAACTGTTGCTATCTACCAATGTTGTTACCCTTCTTAGTCCAGCAGCCTGAAGAAGGATGTTACTGCTGCAGCACCTCCACACTATTTCAATTTATGAGGGGCTTTTATAGCTCCAGGTCAGCCACCCAAAAATCCATGCAGCACAGAGACTGACATTCCTGCATTTTCCCTGATACTGCTTGGGTTCCTTGTGTGTGATGGGATCACAGGCACAGAGCAGAGTTTGGTCCTCTGCCTCTTTGGTATCCCAGTTGCTCTCTTCTAACTCTTGCATCTCAGCACTCAGGCAGCCAGGCTAGGCCTAAATGATTTTGATGGGAATTAAACAAAGATTTTTCACAGAATCATAGAATACCCTGATAGACTTCTTCCCTGGCCCCTGTTTCCTGTGCTGTTCAGTGCTGCCAGATGTGCCTGAGGGAGGCAACCATGTGCCCCAGGTTCCCTCTACCGTCAAGGAAAGAGCCAGCCACCTCCCAGGATGATTCAGGACAGAGGTGGATTGAATTACCCATGGACCTACCCATGTCTCCATTAACTCCAGGAGGCACCCACGGAGACCAGACTCCTCACTTGGGAACCTCTCCTCATTGCCTACATTTGGTTGCATTAATCCACCTCTGCGTGTTGCTGCAGATAAACATTCAGATGGATTGCAACACGTCGCTGCCTTTCACGGCTCTTTGTGCCTCTCTTTGTTCACCTCTAATCGTGGGGCAATTGTGGTTTCCGCAGAGCGAACTTTTCAAAGGAAAAATCTGACACACAAATATGTATTCCAGTTGACTTGGAAAACAACTCTGGATTTTTAACACTGAGGCCAATTTTCTGCCACTGCACAGCGAGTCATCTCTGAGGAGCCACTCTGGTATGCCCTGGCTTTAGCAGGAGCTGCCAAACACGAGCAGCAATATCTGCTGTGCTCCAGGGCCACACGGGAACGCTCCCCGTGCCTTATCAGCCCCTCCTGGGCTGGATCCAAAGCTGAGTGAGAGCAGCAGGAGCCTTCCCACTAGATTAATTGCACTGGGAAGACAGTATTCATAGCAAAAAGAGTACTTTACATGTTCCTGAGGACATGACAGACAGGTGGGGTTTGGATGTTCCATGGAAAAGGGGTCTGAGCTGTGACCAGACTGAGGTGCCAGTTCTCCACAGATCAGGGTCCCTGTGGCTCCACAGTCTCTGGTGTCCATGCCTTTCAATGCTAGTGGGGTGCACTAATCTTCCTTTCCTAGGCTGAGGATGACTTGTCATACACGGTGTTTCACAAGTGAAGATAAGAGCCTTTTCCAACCCTAAGCTCCTCTCTATCTGCTCCATGCAGCATTCTGCATTTGAATAACAGGGCTGTCAAGTCATCTCAGACTTGCACTCCCATTTATGGCTAAGCTTTTCATTTTTATGCAATTAGCAGAAGCGGTAGCATTTATTTGCATTCAAGGGAGACTATTCCCTCCTCCTCCCTCCCACTGCAACCTCTACACACTCCCCTTCCATCAGCTGTGTCTCGAACTGGGAGGGAACTGGAGTAATTTGACTCACACCATTAAAGCAAATGGTTGTATCAAACAAAGATGACCTGAGCCAAAGTCCATTTAAGTCTACAAGTCTCTGGGGATTCCAGAGATATTACTGTTCTCACTGGCAATAAGTGTAACAGGAAACCAGGGTTGGTACCTGCACTCATGACTGTTGTCCTAATGTTCCTGTCCTGTGCACAGCTTTTCTCCTTTCCTTCCCTGCTGGACCAGGGCATGGGCAGTGGTTGATGAGCCCCAGAGGTGCTGGTGACTGACACTGCTAGAAGGTAGTTTGTGTGGGCAGCTGCAGAGCCCAGCTTAAAATAAATACATAGCAGATGTTAGAATGGCAGTGAATGGGACAGGACAGTGCTGGGGTTGGAGTGGCCATCCCTGGAGCAGAGCTGGAGGAGACCAAGAGTACTGGGTCACACCACACCTCTGTGTACAGGGTGGCTGGGGGGCACCTCTGTGAGAAGAGGCACGAGGAAGGGAGCCAGGCTGTATGCACAGCCAGGGAATGTGTGTATCTTTGGCTGGATGTACAGGCAAAAGCACACACAAGAGCAAAGGAATGCTCTTACCTTCAGTAACATTTTGTCAGTGCTAGGGATGGCATCAGAGGCAGATAATGAAATCCATCCAGCACCCAGATTTTCCAAAGAAAATGTCCAGCATAGAACAGTCTGACTTCCTAAAGAGCTCATTCATACCTCCTTTGGACATTACGTGATGTTACACACTCACATGTTCCCTGTTTTGCCCCTCTCAGCTTTGATGGTGTCAGGCAGATTCCCCAGAGAGGTCTGAGCTTCTGCATTAAAAGCAGCTCTGAAAAAGCAACACAAATTCTCCAAGCAAAGGTCTCAGAGCAAAGGGACAAACTAAACATCCCTGGGCAGGAAAAAAATGTAACTGAAAACAGTCTGGTGAAGCAACTGCCCACCCAGGGGAGCAGGCTGTGACCAAAGCACACACGTCACCAGTGGCTGCTGGTGGCACTCAGCCCTTCAGTACTCACCCCATGGAGCACACAGGCTTTGGACATGCTCAAAAATGTGTCTGGAAGGTTTTAAACATGAGTACACTCCCACTGAGCTCAAAGCAAAGCCAGTGGGATACTCCCAGACTCGAGCATTTGGATGAAATTAGGCCACAAAACACCAGGTAGCCTCCTGCTGAGCCGAGCTAGGCTGGAACCCAGCACAGGAGAGTGCTGTGCTCAGCACAGACACTGGTGTCCCTCAGCCTGTGGGGATATCAGCTGGTGACCTGTGGAAACCCTCTGCCTTACTGATCCTGCACCTCTCCTGCTCTCAGCACATTAGCCCAGGCTTGCTGGAGCCACTTCTGAAGCCCCAAAGCCAAGCAGCAGTTAGGAAACCACTAGCACATACGTAAACATATTTCCCCAGAAGTGGCACCTCCTACGTCAGGAAGGACAGCCAGCCTTGGGTGACTGACAGGCTTCATGCATAGTGTCTCCCAAGTCATTTATGCTGTGTCCCTGAGGAGCTAGAAATTGTCTTCTGTGCATTTCTAGGCCTTATAGGATCACACTGACTCTGGGGCAATCCACACTTTCATGTAGGTGGTGGCCTGAGGTTGCCTAAGAAGTGCCCCTGGTTCAACACATTCTCATTTGCCCCATGGTCTGTAGCTTAGGAGGCTTTTCACATTTGGAGAAATACAATTGCATTTTCTCCTGCTTGCAAATAACTCCACTAGATAACAAAATATCTCATCCAGCTCTGGGACAAAAGTGGGAGGACGTGCTCACAGATTCCTTTAGGTTGGAAAAGACCTCCCAGGTCATCAAGTCCACCCTGTGCCCGATCCCCACCTTGTCCCCCAGCCCAGAACACTGAGTGACATGTCCAGTCCTTCCTTGGACACCTCCAGGGGTGGAGACTCCACCACCTTCCTGGACAGCCCCTTCTGATGCTTGACAACCCCTTCTGTGAAGAAATTCTTCCTGATGTCCAACCTGAACCTCCCTTGGCATGGCTTGAGGACCTCTTGTCCTGTCAAACTGATGTTGAACTTTGGTTTCCAGATCTACATCAAGTTCCAAGTCATCAGGGCAGTGCCAACCAAAAGGATTTTGCACAACTGGACACTTTCACACCTCCACAGTGCCAGTGCTGTATTACAGACAAGACCCTGAGCTGTCAGGATTGAAGACATCTGGCTTCAGAGGGAGGTGGGTGTGACCAGCAGTAAAAATAATGTTACATAACTCTCAGGTATTTCCAGGATAACCCCTTTTTCTGTACAGGGCATCCCAGGAGAAAAGTGAAGGCAGGTACCTCTGGGCATCACTGGCTGCAATCCATCCCAGCACACAGGAGCACCCACAGGGTCTCCTTGCGCCACGTGTGGGGCTCCAAGAAAGCCATCCCTGGAATACATGATGACAGAGGCAACAAGGCTTTGCTGCCAGCAGCTCACACACACCCAGCAGCACTGTGCACCCAGGCTGGCAGGCTCTCCCACAGACAGAACCGGGGCCAGCTGCACCAACATGTCCCCACTCGCTGCCAGAGCCGCAGCCCCGCTCCCATCCCGCGGCTCCAGAACGAGCTCCTCAGCCCTTCCACACACAGACCCCTGGGAGCTCACTGCTCCCCTCAGCCTGCCAGGAGCCTGGAGCCTCAGCTCCCAGCAACGTGAGCTGCCCAGCTCGTGTCACAGATCTTGCTTTTCCCGAAATCTCTGGAATGGCAATTAGTGTGCCTGCTCATTTCACTCCTGACAATGTGACCAGGAGCTTTTAGGAGATTTGCTTATGGATCACTTTGGGATGAAATAGCATCTGAAAAGGATGCAGCAGGGAGAAGGTTCCTCAGAGCCATTGCTGATATGGGACTTATGGAAGGAATTCAAGTTCTGCACCTTTGCATAACAGCCCTACTCCACCTCCTGTCTAAGGGCTCAAGCCACCAAAACCGCTTCCTGTGGAAGCTGCCCAAGCTCCAGAACTTTCAGATCCTTGTGTCCACATCTCTACTTCTCCTCTGACCTCCTCTTGCATTAAGGAAGCACAAGGAAAGGATTCATGCTGCAACACAAAATGCCATATTTTTTATATCAGAACATATAAATGCACAAAAGAAGTTTTTAAACAGCACAAGAGGTCATGCCCAACCAGATATCTTGTGTGGCTTCAAAGATATAACTTCACTGCAATATTGCTGTGGCACGTTTTGCCAGTGCAGGTAAAGGCCAGATGAGCAGAGCTCCATTTATTTTCTCCCCCATAAAACTCAAACTTGTTTCCAAAGTCACAGCTTTAATGAGATTGGAGATTTTGAAGTGTCCAAGTTAGTCCTTGAAGCCAGTCCAGCCGCAGAGGTGGTGCAACACAGACATGACAGCACTAACGAGGCTGCATTAGGATCTTAAAGAAAGAGGGGTACACAAGAGGTGAGTATCGCTCAGGGTTACACAAGTGTCATTCTGACATTTCTTTCCCCCATTACTCCTCAGGACCTTTAGCAGCACAGCCCAGCACTTTCCTGTCTGGCCAAAGGTGCCAGCACACCGACGGACGTTTTTTGAGAATTCCCTGCTCCTCAGTAGTTAAATTTTTGTCCTTTGCAATTTCCAGATTTCTGACAGAACTGCTAGTGACAGTTGTAATAATATTCTGCAAAATGTTGTGGTGGTGATTCTTTGAATGCCTTTGTGGTTTGCTGTCCAGAGTTATAATAACCTATGTTTGCCCAGATATGTGTTCTCAGCTTGGAAGCACTGGAGCCAGCATTTGCTCTCCTGCATGGGCAACTGCACGTGTGTGCCTGCATGTGCTGCTGAACATGTGAGCTAGCTCCAGGTGTTTGCCAAGTGCTTCCTGGTCCCTGGGAGGTACAATTTGGGATTCACATCTCAGGGAAAGCGTGAGACTTATAGTTTATTCCAAATACTAGAATCCACCAATGGGAATCATAGGTGGTTTCTGAGCCTCCTCTCAGTTTCATGTGTTTATCTATCAATTCTTTCCTTCCTTAATCATTTTATCTTGGAAAAAATACTGGAGGGAATAGAGGAGAGGGAGAAAAAGTTTGTATGACAAGAGACTGAAACTGGCACAGCTACACCGAGATTAGTTTGATAAGAGAGCTCACGTCAGATGCCAGCCTTGCTCTGTTCATCTCCAGGAGCTTATCTGAGGTCCTGAGAAACATGAGATACAGTAGCCAGTTTATGTTAACCTTTGCTTGGTCTCAGGTCTACACGTACAGGTCCTTAGTGAAAACTGCTGAGTGAAACCCTGAGAAATCAGGCTTGGATACACTGAAATCACAGATCTGTGTATGAGGCACCAATCCCGACCAAAACTGTGCAATTTTGGAAAGACAACTCTAAGCAAAGCTCAAAAGAAGATCCCCAAACCACTCATAAAGTATGTTCTCTGAAGTCCTTCTGTACCTTATAAAACCTTTATATGTATTTGTGTCCATGAAGAAAACAAGGAGAGATGTGAGATATGCGTGGTACTGGGCTTACTTTTATATAAAGAAAGATATATCCCAGAAATACTCTACAAATAATAAACTAGACTCTGGTAGTGTATGGATGCTATAAAAGCCAGGGTTTCTATTCTGTGCCAAGCAAAGGCTCCTATATATATTTTTAAAACTGGATCTCAGTCAGCTGAAATATTGAAAAGAGTTAGTTCTAAAGATGGCAAGAAAAGAGCTGAATTTAATTTGGGAAGAAAATCCTGCATGGTTTGGCTGCACACAAACAATGCTATACCCCCTGAAAGCTTGGCTTTTGAAATGAATTCATGCTCTAGAGGAAGGAAAAGCTGAGCATACCCTCAGCAGTGACTGTCTGAGCTCAGCTTCACACACAGTGTTACACAGCACTGGCTGTCACCAATGAATTGCAATATTATGGATTGCCACTGCACACTCTGGTTGTGGACTCTCGGGCCAAACAGCACTTTTACCCCATAGTCACAAATTAAATCCTGTAAAGACAGCCTTTAATCCATGTCCCTTCAGATCATTAGTATTACACTATTTCTGAATCTCTAAACTTTGCGCCCACCTAAGGCTTTCTGTTTTGGGGATGGTGGCATGTTGGGATCCTAAATAGCAAAATTTCCCTTAGGACAATTCAAGAGCCTCATCAGAGACCTCAAAATCCTGCAACTGTAGAGCTAAGCACAATTTATGTGGAGCAGCCATGCAGAAAATCTTCTTCCAAAGCCAGATTCTCAGTACTGATGTAAACTGCGCTTTGTCTCTTACCTCCTTTACATTCCCTCTCCCGCACCCCCTCAAAGAGGGGATCACCCTCTGCTGAAGCCAGCCAGCTGTGAGCTGTGCTCTGTGCTTTGTGGTGCCTCTCCCCAGCCAGGGATGGGCAGTCACACCCTGCCTGGGCACACACCGGGCCCGCAGCGTGTGGCTGTGTCTGGGCACAGCACAGTTCCCTGGGCAGCTCTGCTTCTGATCGCTCTTCCTGACACTGCACTCGTCTCCTGGCTCCAGGGGATGCTGCTCTCCAGGCTCTGACCTCATGCTGAGTGCCAAAGAAGCTGCTCTCAGGTCATTAAGCTTCTGACCAAGTGATGGGGCCATGGCTTGGACCAACAGGACAGGTTGAACTGCGATGCAGGTCAATGCTGAACCTCCCGAGAGCTGCCTCCGTCTGTGGAACCATCCTAAAGCCTGTTTCATTCTCCCTCTTTTCCAGGCTTCCATGACTTTTCACCTTCTTCCTTGCAGTTGTCAGGATCCTTCCCTCCTCACCTTCCCAATGGGCTTTTCCACTCCCCCCTTCTCTGCATTCCCTTCTCCCTGGGGAACACACGGGCCCTTCCCTGGTTGTCACTGCCTTGCCACCCATCGCTCCTCATCACCTCTCTCCTGAAAGCTCCTGGGACCTGAGCCTTGGTCTTCACACACAGCCAAAGGCTGAAAGGAAAAACCTGACTGACTTACATAAACTCACGTGTCTCAGACTGAGATTTCTCTGACACTGTACATTTCCAGCTCACTTTTCGTGGGTTTTTGGAAGTGAAAAAGTAAAATTGAGAGCTGTCACCCAAATTTAGAGCTTGGTTTGGGAAAGTTAAGCATGAATTGGAATTCCTTTGTACCCAGGGAACACACAAGGATGCTGGGCATTTTGTATGTCCTGTGTTTTCTACATGTGGGATGTGATCTGCTTAAATATATGCATGTAACTACAAGCCTGTATGCTTCCAGTTCTCCATGTGTTCTCTTGAATTTAAGCCTCAGCTGCTATTGAAAGGGAAGTTTCTACTCTGGAAAAAGAAACTTACATAAAGGGATCCAAATAAGCAGAAAAACTCAAAAGAGCTTTGTAGACACACACTTATTTAAAAAAAAAAATCACTATTTCTGTGCACATCTATATGACTACATATAATCTTTTAAACACAATTTCTTCCCTACTTTCTCTATTTTCTTCTATTTTTTTTGACAGAAACTATTCACAGCAGAAGGATACATTGAATAAAATAATTTTTTTTCTTATTTTAAACAAAATAAAAGGTAATCTGAAATATATATTTCACAGTCCAAGGCCAATAAACTACTGTGAGATATCTACTGGTAAGATGCCTCTGACATGTCTGTGTGAGAGAAAGCAGATCCTACCCCAGACTCACAATACCGTCAATCAGTGCCATCATTTTTTCCTCCATCTCTTGCTCTGAATATCCATAGCTGAAATGGATTAGCTGAGAATTTTCTGTCATTATAACAGTCACTCCTTCAGTGTCCCAGCATGTGTCACTTCCATGTGCAATGGGGAAGGAGGAGGCAGGTGACTCCCTGTTCTGAGGAACTAATGCAATCCAAGTAGAGCCTTTGTGCTAAATGCAAATCACTCCCAGGAAAGACAAATCCAGTCACCTCTGAATTGCTTCAGCTCAGGAGAGAGCTGGTGGCAATATTGCATGGCTGCCCATCACCTGGAAGGGCCAGAAAGGTGTTCCTTCAGCAGGCTGACAGTGTGCTGCTCACCCTCGGTATCCTCCACTTCCCTGCCCTGCTGGGCTGTGGGATTTTAGGAAAAGGATTTAGTCTCTGCCTCCTGCAGTTCTGCAGCAGCTGAGAAATGTCACCTCCCAGCACCTTGGTGGCACCTTGGGGTGCTGCTGTCACCTCCCAGCACCTTGGGCATGCACAGAAGTTTGTGGTGGGTTTGACAGACACCACTGACAACATGAACAGCTACTGGAAGAGCTGCCAGCAAAGGTGGCTGATGCCACAGATCGGACACAGATCACCAGGTATTGCCAAAAGAACAAGAGCAAAGGAGAATATGATCTTCAATTTTAATGGCAGTTTCCCTCCTGAGGGACTATGGGATAAATCTGAAGGTGTAAGATCAATTTTAGGTCTAAATATGGAGCCCACTGGGGTGCCAGAGTGTGTAACCACTATCTCTAAGAGCTCATTTTGGACCACACCACATGGGTCTGCCACCTGCCATCTTCCAAAATCCTTCCCAGCCTCTGAGCCCTCTACAATCAAGTAATGAAAATTATGCACCTTAAAGTACCAATGTGCACATTAAAAATCAGCTGATCAAAGTAGAATCTAGGACAAAAAATAATGTTTCCCTTCTTAAAAAAAAATTATTCCGGGAAACCGTATGGCTCAGGGGGTTGGTATTGGGATACAGAGCCTTTCATCGCTGGTCCAAACATGACCCAAGTCAGTAGTGACCAAAAAAATGGTTACCATTTGGCAGATGCTTTGTGGCCTAGAGTATTTGAAATGAGCTGATGGTCTTAATCCAGTTCCCAGTGGACGACTATCCACATCACAGAAACCACCACCACAATTGGCACCCTCTTTGGCAGCCCTGGCAGGTTGGCCAAGGATTAAATAAGTACAGAGACTGAGCCACCCGCTTCTGCCTAGCTAGAGGTTGCCCCTCTAGGTCATGGATGAGACACAGGGATGGGGTGGAGTGGGGAAGCTCACACACCCTCTGCCTGTGCTCTGCTGGTTTTGTGGGCAAGGAGAGGAATTCATTTTCCAGGGCTGTGATTCAGGCACCCTTCGTAAGCGGCATATTCGTGTACATGCATTTAATTTAAGAAGGAGACAGAAACTGAGAGAATTTCAGGATTTATTCTCAAAAAATAAGATGCCAGATTGATTTCTGGGAATTCATCAAAGTCAGGGTAATTGTGCCTGGGCTGCACTTAACAAAGTGCACACAAGCAACCTGTAGAGCAGCTCTGCTTCAAGAAACATTCCTTTTGCTGTGCTATGTTATCAGTCATCACTTTAATTATCTCACAAGATGTCTTAGAGTGAACCTAATCTGTGCCAGCTATTGTCAGAAAGCTAAAGCTGATTTCTAGTTAGGTATACAATGGCAACTACCACGTAAGCAAAGATCTGATACACATCAAAAAGTCCTATTTGGGCAATATGAAGAAAAGCAGGGCTTTTGTCAGTGCTGAAAGGGGTTTTCATTTTTGGAGAGGTAGAATACATCATTCCTTCTTTCTAATAAACAGCACTCCCCTAACAAAATATTGTGAGCTAAATCCTGCAGTTATTCAGGCAATGTTAGGGTGGAGCCAAAGTTTAAAGTGGAACTTTGGGCAGCACCTGGGCTGGCTGTGAGAAGGGCAAATGGCACAAGCTTTGCACGTGCTTGCCTGTGTGAAGGCACAGAGGGATCTTGCCCCGCTTGCAGGTCCGGCAGGCAACGCTGGAAGAATTTTCCTGCACACAGGCAGGAAAGGCTTCCCCAAAGTCACAGCAAGATTTTGGCAGAACCTCAAGCCCCTTCTGGGCTGTTTCATTTCATGCCTTTTACAGCAGTGCAGCAAACATGGCAAGCCATGAGAGCTGTGCCCAAGGAAAGTAATGGGGAACAAACTCTGCAATTTACTCGAGGCCCCCCTTTCCTATTCACCTCCATGACAGCCAGGGCACCTCATTGTCTGCTGGACCTTGTTGCACCAAGTCTTTCATAAGAAGGGGTGAATATCTGACTGGCATTTTTCACTAACAGACTGATTTAACACCACCTTCCACACTGACAGCAAGGCTGCAGTGCAGGGCAGCCTGTGACAGCAAGGAATCTTCAACCTACAGAAAGGAACTGTCATGTGATCTCTCCTGCAGCATAGCCCTCTTATGTGTAAGTTTTTAAAGCACTTCTTGCAAAATAGAAGTCCCAGGAAGCAAAAGTGGCAAGCTGCTAAAAGGTTCCTCATCTGTGACAGCCAAAATGGAGCATCTCATCTAAGGGAGCGATTTCATTATTTACACCTGAGTTAATGTTCAGATCAGTGGGTTTGCAGGAAGGGAAGGTCCAGATTTGGCAATAAGCAGAGATCAAGGTGCTGGGAAGTAGGACTTCTTCCCTGTTGGCTGGAGGAATACCACTCAGCCGAGGCCACTGCCTGACCCTGGACATCCACATGCTCCTGCCATGCCAACACATGTTAGATGTGAAGAGCACCCTAACAGAAGTACTTGACCCAAACTGAACAAATTTCCTAATTGCAGTAAGGCAACACTTGAGGGTGTGGTTACCACAGAAATCACACCCATGGACAGATCAGGAGCACCTGGCTGCACCTCATGCCTCCTAATGTCCCAGGGGCACAATTATCTCATCAGGTGCCACCTGCCAAGTCTTGTTGCTGGGGAATTGGCTTCACGCGCTGTGCAGCTGGGGTGGGGACAGCAGAGGAGCACGGAGGGCCAGGCACACATGCTCCTCTCGGGTGCATTCCTTCCAAGTGAGTATTTACACCAGGAGGGTGCTGAGGTTCTGCTCAGAAGCATGTCTGTGTTTGGAGGTTCCAAAGCAAGGAGCAAGCTGTTATTGCTGAGTCCTGTCCAGCACCCCACACCCTCTGCACAGCTTGCATTCTGTGTTACTGCTTCGTGCACATCCCCGAACTTGCTGCTCTCCAGCCACTCAGTGCAGCCTGCAAGAGTCCCAAACAGATGGACGAGCCTGGAAAATTGCTTGACTGGCAATTTTCAGAATGTTTTGCCCTTTTTCTCCAAAAAGAGGATAAGGTCGAAGTGAGACAGAGGCTTTACATCTTGCAAAGTGCTCTGCCCATGAGAACAGCAGACTGACATCCCAGTGCCCGGCACACATTGGGCTGAGGTTGTGCTGTGCACGTCACCTCTGCAGGCAGGTCCTTCTCTCTTCCCTGCTCTCCTTCTTCCCCAGGTCAAGGGTGAAGCCTGACCTCCACACAGCAATTAATGGATCAGGGCCCAGCAAGACAAGCCAGACCAAACCTCTGCCTCTGCCAGGACAGTTGAGCTTCTCTGGAACAAGGAAGATCATAAAACCCCAGACAAAGCTCTGTGCCTAGAGGTAAGTTACTCTCGGTTGAAAGGATCTGTCTGGGGAACCAACTTTCAGAGATTAGCCTAATCCAGAGTCTGATGACCTTTAGGTCACAGTGCAAGAACTTCCTCTTTGATACATCTTTTACACCATAACCAGAGTGACATTAACAACAATAACCTGACCCCATCCCTCCCCTCAGAAGCACCTATGCTGGGCAGAGCTCCCCAGAGACAGAGAAAGCAGAGGAACAAAAGACTCCAGGAAGCTTACTAGGGATGTGCCAATCTAATTATTATGGGCAGTGCTCAGATACTGTGGTAAGAGGTGCCCAAAAAAAAAAAAAAAAACCAACCAAAACCAACCAAAACTGTAAAGCTGGTTGATGTACCCTTTAGGCCATGGGAGTGGAGAAAAAGGAATTTACTGTGAATCAGATGACACCATATTTATTTGCACTCCCACCCTCAGCCTTCTTGATAGCGTCAAAGTCCACTGGGTTTGACGCTATCCTGACGAATTTAGCAGTAGTCCAGAGCAGCAGGGAAGAGATTTAAGCCCCATCCTTTGCTCCTTGCTCACTGTGCTGTACAGCAGTGCTCTTCTCCAACCAGCAAAATCCTCCTCTTCCTTAAGGCTCAGCACAACAGGTCTGATTCAGGAATGTTCCCCTTCCTCTTCATTCCCCTTGAATTTCTCACCCTGAGTCATCCGACTACAATGTAACTTTAATGTGGAAAGTTTTGTGGGTACGTTTTGTTTTCTTTTAGCTTCAGAAAAGAAAAGGTACAACCAGAGGGGGGAAAAAAAGTGTCTCATGGTTGAGAGGACTCTTTTAACCAAGGAGTCACATGGCTCCCTGGCGAGCAGCCAGAGGAGTCATGAGAGATGTGGCCGTTCCCTTAACCATGTCCTGCCTGCCGGCAGCCCCTGGCACCCCGGGCCGGCTCTGGTGCCAAGCCTGGCTCCCACGGGAAGGCTCCTGCGGCAGGAGAGGGCTCTGTCGGAAGTGACCTCGGGACGTGGGTCAGCAGCACTTTCCCCGAGCTGTCCCCGAGGCCAGGCTGGACGTGGTGCTGAAGCAGGGGATGGCGAAGCCGCGTCTCAGGTGCGACACAATCACACCATCTCTGCTGCCTGTGGTCACAAAGAGTCCCTGAAAGCGATGATGTGGCACTTACGCCAAGTTTTCTCTTTCCAAAGTGCTGTGGCAGCTTTGCTCTCCTGCCCCTCCCCTCCCTTCAAGCCTTGCCAGCTCTGTTATTGCCCCATTAAAGCTGTGGGAAACAGAGGCAGGCAGCACTCATGATGCTGCTGTTCAGCATCTTGGGCATTGGGCCAGTCTCGGACCTTTCCTGTGCTCACCACAGAGCAAAACCCACCCCGGAATAGTGCAATCTTTAGAGGGGCTGGCACTGGCCAGGGTCCAGATCAACTAGAGTTGTGCTTGGGCTTTTTGAGATGCTTTCCTGCCTTGCTGCCAGGGATGTCGGGACTGGTGCTGGTCCTGCATGTCCACACAGCTCTGCTGGGCACGGGGCACCACAGAGCAGCTGCTGCATTCCCCCAGCACTGAGGGAAACGATCCTTGCCCAATTCACTTCAATACTGGTAGGATTAATTCACTTATGATCCTTGCATGAAAGAAACTATTATTAAATGGTAGTCACATTTCATAATTATGTCTCACTTCAGCCAGATTAGGAGGGTGGATATGATATCCAGTCCCAGTACTGCAGCACTTGAGAATTTTAAATTAAATACATCTCCCTGTGTTTTCCAGGCCCTGCTTGAAGGCAGACAGACCTTTCTGGCTCATGCTCAGTTCCAGCTTTGAAAGCTGGGTTGCCCTGCAATGCCTTGCATGTAACAGCAAATGCTGCAGGGCTTTTGAAGTGCTTCTCCCCTAAAAAAAATAAATAATGTTTTGGCTTTATGTCTGCTCTTGCTGGTTCCACAGGCCATGATTCTTTCAATGGCCATAGAACCGCTTTTGGGTTGTGTCTGACATGGCCTCCTGTTAATATTGCTTTTGCTGTGTGTTCTTGAGAACTATGGCCACATTCCCTATAAATTGCATAAAATGGCAGCCTGTGCCAAGGCTGTATTCAAATGGATACTGGAAGAACGAGGCTTGTGCTGACTTTCTGTTTGATTCTCCTCCTGCTTGCGCCAGAGTCACTCCAGAGCTGCTCCTGCTTTATCAGCTTGCTGAGCTGTGGATGTGACCCCAGGGGAGAGAAGCCTCAGGCCCTCAGTACTGAAAAGACAAGGTATAAGAGCTTCCCGAAGTGCTGCACAGATCTGAGTAGTGGCCATCCAGGAGGACATGATTTTGAATGCCTTTGTTGTGCATTCCAAGTCCATGCTGGTGGAAGGATGCAACTCATCAGTGCTGCCCTCGCACCACCCATCTGCCAGGAGAGCCCACCGAGCCCCACCAGCTGGGAAAGTGCTGCCACTGATGAGCAACAGGGTGTCTCTGCTTCAAATAAAGCATTTGGGACACGCAGAGACCAGTGGACTTGGTGCCACCACACAGAGGAAAATTCTTCTGCCGCGTGTCAAACACCTGAGCCTGGATTTGCCCTCATTTGCACACTTGCTGTACCACTGGATGTCCTTTTTTTAACTTTTTAGGAACCTGGGGGGAAATCTGACCTTGGACAAAGAGCTGGAACAAGACTATGTCACCGTGATGATTGTGGGATTTTTGCATAAATATGAATTTTATCCTTTGTTGATGGAAATCTGATCCACAAGCACAGGCTGGAAAGAAAATAAATGTTCAGAACTGTGACTGCAGCATGGGTATAAACTGTATGCACTATTAAAATCATTTCCAGAAAAAAATACAGTAACTCTGATTTAGCCTGTCTTGAAATTTTCTAAAGATATGATTTGCTGTAAAATAATTAATAGGTGATAATCATCTTGCTGTCATATCCTAGTAGAATAAAAATGTTTTTATGATGAGAGCAACTATTTGGCCTCATCTACCTTAACTTCAGAAAAACTGCCTGTACTCCCTTAGAACTGAACAAGGCAGTTAACTTTCAGCTCCATTGTACTATCCAGAAAAGTGACTTTTAGAAAGAAAAGAAGACATGGAGAAGACAACTTTTTCGTAAAAGGTTCCATTATCATGCATGTTATCATGCATATTAGCATGTTATCTAATGATTTGTCCTAACATCATTTAGGCAGTAACAGGAGGAAAAAAATTATAGAAGTGCATTGCATACGGACAGAAAAACCTACTGAGAAAATATTTAATCTCTGCATCTATAATTTCTTCACACTTTCTCTAGCTGAAGTATTTGCAATGTTCCTCAGGCATGTGTTGTAGCAAAAGCAAATGCATAGGAGTTGGCAAGAAGTGGAGAGCAAGTCCTGTGTAGCTCTCACAATGGAGAGAAAAGATATCCTTTTACCTTTGGAGGAGGATTGAAGGGAGAGTAAAAGAGAAGGAAAGGGTGCTAATAACCCTTAAAAGACTGAAAGACATTGCCCAGGAACCTGCCTTCCCTGGAGTCTCTTCCAGAGCACGCCTATGCCTACCCTCCTGGACTTCCTTAGCCTCTACATAATTCTGGATTTGTAAGGCTGGAGCTTTCAGTGACAAGTTTGTTCAGCTCATGGACAGGGTATTCACACGTGCATGGCACAATCCCAGAACACAGGAGTCATGGAGGGTTCTCATGGAGAGAGGCCTGGCTGGTTCTCATACAACCCTTCCACACAGAGCACTTCTGTTGCACTCTGTCAGTTCTGTGCCTGGGGCAGGCTGGGGTGATGCTCTACAGGAGGGCAGTGCAGCATCAAGGAGGAAAGAGCAAATAGGATGAGAAGAACCAAGCGGACAGGTGAACCTGGAGTTGCAAAGGGCCATCTGTCAGGCAGTTAGCAGCTGGAGGGGCTTTGCCAGCAGGCATGAAAGGCACTGGTAAGAGTCCACTGAGGGTAAAACAATGTACAGAGGTTCTGGGCTGAAGAAATTGGGCTTGCAACAACAACCAGTTCTGTAACACATGGTGTCAGCACGTCTCCAGAGCTCCTTTGATCTATAGCTGGTCCCAGCTTTCTGTTGCTTGTGGTTACTTGGGAGGACTAGAGGGTTAAAGAGGCTCTCTGTCAGCATTTCAGCCCAAATGACACAGTCCCTGCACTGAGAACACACGTTCTACCTGCAGCAGGACACAGTGCCAGGTACACACAGGGCACTGCACCACTGCATGAGAGGTGCCTGTCAGTATAACTGTGTAATTGCAATCACTTTGTTTAGCACTTTAACACCTCCTTTGAAATGTTGTCTTCTGAGGGATTAGCCTTGTTGGGTGTTTAATATGCAAACATACCTGCATTTAATCTTACCTACTCATCTAAATATTTCATGTTGCTTTATACCCACTATTGTGTTGGTAATGCAACATATGTAATAATTCCATGCTTCATCCTACAAATTCTGGATGCTGCCACCTTTCCTTATCATTACTTAAGTCATTGTTTTTTTCAATTTCAAGCTGTGCTAAACATCTAATTCCCAGAACTAATTGCCACGAAGGATTGAGAGAGTTGCCTTCATCCAAATGCATTTGGATTCAAGGATGTTCAGAACTCAAGTGCTTGATGGAGACCTTGGCATGGAGAAGAGTAGCCAGTCACAGATTTACCAGAGCTCTGTGGTTTTAGACAGAGAATTTTATTCTCGGTGTCTCAGTGAAATGATGGACTTTATCTTCTAGAGCTACCAAGAAATCATATCACAATCACTCTCCCATCTTTCTGTAGCTCCTTCAATACAGGGAAATAGCCTGTACCAGTCAGGCATGCCAAGCTCACAGTGCTTATGGCAGCCCAGAGTGAAAATACCCTTTATCTTTCTCATTTCTGCTCATTTCTCATTTTAGCTAATGCTAAAGCTAGCTTTAGGTGATCCAGAAGACAGCTGATACCCTCTGGAGATTCACCTGTTCTGTCTATAAGCCAACACATCTCTAGGGGATGGTGAAGTGGAATTCCAAATCCTCTTATAGAGGGCTATTATTACAGTACCATGTAAAAGAACAATCTGAGGATCTCAGCTCTCCTCAGGCATAAGACACTGCACAAATAGAGGCTAAGGGAGCAAACTTGCCCTAAAGTCTCAGTTATGAACAAGGCGCAAAAGCAGGGAAATGATGGATTTACACCACAGCCCAGTGACTGAGCCAGAGACAATCCTGTTCCCATAACAGCCTTAATCACAGAGGATGATCCTGCCCTGATCTGACCAGGATGGGAAGAGGGGGCATCCCGACTGTCCCAGCTGGCAGGGAGGCATTGCTGGCATCACTGGTGAGGCTGTGCCCCCTGTCCCCTCACCGGCTGTGCCCCCCAGGGCACGTGGGCTGCCCTCTGCTGCACTGCTCCCTCCCTCCCTGCACACAAACTCCAGGGACTCTGTCCAGCAGTCCTTTAGGGAATCTTTAGGGCAATCTTTAGGCATGAGCAGTTTCCTGCAGGCATAGGAAAAATATACATTCCTTCTAACCCACCTCCCACAAGCATGGAGAAGCCATGTTGTAAAGGGTATGGAATTGTAAGGACGTGGGAGCACCAGCAGAACAGATGCAAGATGTGCAGAGGATTTTTATCCCCCTACATTTCCTAACCAGGCAGTAATATCTACTCACCGATATAAATTATTTGTTGTATTATAGTGTTAGAATAGGGATCCACTTTGAAGATTTGTGCTGCTATTCCTACATACACACGCTCTCTTAGGAGTTATTCCCACTCACTTTATAGCAAATAACTGAATTAGCTGTCTATGTACCAGCAGATAATCCCCCAAATAAGCCTCTTAAGAACCGATTGTCATGTTGCTGGTGAATGCATCCAGCCCCAAAGAACATGAACAGCGAAAGGGGTACACAAATGGAAAATGGACAAGCACCATTGCATTTAGAAGCAGCCAAATATGTGTGTGTGTACAGACACATGCACACTTCAACGTGCATTGCAAGAAATGGTGTCACTATTGCATATAATCCTCGGGTTTAGACATTTATACTAACTGCATTGATATTATTAAATGGCAGATCTATACTTTAAATATTTAATTGGATTACCAAAATATGTCCAATGCATTAAAAGGCATCAATCATCCCACTACCAGCTGTTCGAGCCAAAGTGAGTTTCCTTTTTCCCAAAGTCAGGCACTAATTGCTTCTGTTTGTAAAAATGTTTACAGTGCCCCAGCGGGCCAGAGGTTAGCAGGCGAGCACCCCGAAGAAGATGACTTTATCAGACAGTACATTCACAATACAGAAACCGTTTTATAAAGGAGATGGTTCTTTAAAATAATTTTGGATGTAGTCTACAGTAACTTAACTTCCTTCACAGCTATTGCACACAAAGCACTGAGGCCCCGATGCCTTCTTCATTTCAGCATTGCTTTTTCCATTCTTATAATGCCATTTCATCACGATGGGATTTTTGCTCTACAGGTTTTGTGGTAGAATAACCGGGCGCGACTGAGCACGGACACTCCGCACTCCATTTGCTCGCCCGCCGCATCTCAGAGTAGTTACGTCTTTATCCCTGAAGGAGCGGCAATGCAGAAACCGAGGAGTCACTCCCATAGCCGAAAGATGATAGAGATCTCGGGGGAAAATTAACATAACCATTGACAGTCCCTGAGAGCTCACTAAACAGCAGCTTGGGAGGCATCCTCCCCTCCGGAGGGTGAGGGTAACAGGAACAGACACCGGCAGATAATGCTCGAACAGGCTCTACTATGCTTTAATCTTCAAAAGCTACCATTAGTAAGCCAGAGAAGTATATTTACCCACCAGATAAACACCACAAATGCGCTAGGCTGCTCTCCACTGAGCACTGAAATAACTCCTCTTCCCTTTCGCTTCCCAAGGGGAGCGAGGTGCAGCATCGCAGCCCGCGCGGCTCTGCCGCCGCCGCCCCGCTCCGGGGGCCGTGGGGACACAACGAGCGGGGCCGGGGACGGCACGGCGGGGGAGCGGGGCCGGGGGGCCCGGTAGCGCTGCCTTCTCCCCGGAGAGGCACCGGCTCCGTCCCTCCGGAGTGATGGATGGAGGGAGGTGCGCGTCGCCCTGGGGCTCTGCTTTGTTGGGTTTCACCTCCTGATCCCTTTCCCTTCTGCTCTGCTGGGCTGCAATAGCCACCTCGGCCCCGGCTCCGCGGGTCCAGCTCCGAGTGACCCGCCGCGGAGGGGATGAACTGGGGACGGCCCAGGGGAAGGCGAGAGAGCATTATTTATCCGCCGCCACAACTTCTCATTGTCGCGGGGCAGCGCTCAAAAGATCCCCAGGCAGTTGGCTCAAAATAAAGTAGGCATTGCTTCCCTTGTATTTCCCCTCAACAGTCGCCTTAGTATTATTATTATACTTCTATAGCTTTTGCTATCGGACCTTGTAATTATGTCACACAGCAAGGGAAACCGCCAGCATCCCAGCATCTGGCGTGCGGTTGAAAACTTTTGTTTTAAGATTTGAACTATTTATAGAAGGAAAACTTTGTAGGATAGTAATTTCCTACGGGTTTGAGAAAAATATGGCTACGCTTATATTAAAAGGGTGTATTTATTTATTTATCATGACTTCTTCCTCCTGTCTAAAAAAAAAAAAAAAAAGAAAGCAAAACCAAAGATAGCACGGCAAGGTTTTTTTTACAAGCTATCGGTCACCTACCCAGTAGACATATCCCCCCCGAGAACAGAAACAGCCTCTGGCTGAATTAAACCTAACGTGCTTCCATAAATCTAAGCGCCTTTAAAAATCGGTAGCCAAGACATGTGCATTTCATTAGGAATTAAGAATGCAGAAATAGGCTTTTAGTTTCTTTTTATGCCTGTGTTTATTCCTATTTTTCTCCTGTAGCGGTGGGCTGTGTTTTTTCCACAGCCCACAGAAAATACACACACACACACACGCAGAGGAACACACGCACACGTGCTTGCTTATATGCATGTTCTCCCATGCATGCATACAGAGGAAAAAAAAAATATATATATATATATATATATATATATGTATAAAAATCCACATGCAGTTCAGGTATAAGAACTCAAATTTGCACCCGTCGGGATACGAAAGAGTCTGAGGTCACACGGGGGTGGGAGAGCAGGGAAACCCGTCCGGCCCCGGCAGCCGAGGTGGATGCGGGCCCGGGGATGCCGAGGCGGGTTCCCCATCCCCGCCCGAGGGGAGCCCCTCCGCCGCGGCCCCGGCAGCCCGGCCCGGCCCCGAACCGCCCGCTGCGCTTCCCGGAGCTCCCCCGGGCCCGGGCCCCGCGTCCCGGCACGGGGGGTCTTGCCGTGCCCCGGCGCTGGGGGGATGCTCAAGGGAGGGAAAAGGCTCGCCGGTTTTAAACCGGCTCCTGCGGCCGGGTACCTGCCGCCCCCAGCGCCCTGGTCTCCCCACGGCTGCCCCGTCCGGAGTGCGGGGGAGCAGAGCCCGGGACAGGTCCCCGCAGCCCCTCGGGCTCCGGCTGCAGCCCCAGAAGGGCCCGGCTCCGCTCGGGCCGGCGGGGGACCCGCGCCCGCCGCCCCCGACACCCAGCGCGGGCACAGGGACCTGCCGGGGACCCGCCGCAGCACCACGGCGACGGTCTGTCCGCAGCCCGCACGGCCCGGCCCGGCCGCTCCTTATCCACCGCAACGTTAGACGCAGATATAGATATTAAAAAAAGAGACCGAAATTCCTCGCAGTCCCACCCACCGACTCTCATTTCCCCCACCCCTACCTCCACCCCCTTCCTCACAAGGAAAAGGTCCTGGAGCCAGCCCTGACTGCGGGACTGGGGATCCCTCCGGAGCGAAGGCAGCGCCCGACAGGGCTCCCCGCGGCCGGCCCGGCCCGGCCCGGGCTCTCGCCGCCGGCTGCGGCTCCGCGGGCTCCCGGCGCTCACACGGGCTGCCCCGACGGGCGCCGAGCGATGCCCATCTCCGGTCTGGCAGGAGGAGGAGTCGGGGTCGGAGTCCCCAGGGGAGACGCCGGCCGCTCCGTGCCCCGCCGCCCTCCCAGGTGCGCCGCCCCCGCTGCGGGCACGCCGGGCCCCGGCCCGGCCGGCGGGGCAGCCCCGCGGTTACCTGGCCGTGCGTCCCTTCCCCGGCGGGCTCCGACCGGCAGCGCCGGCACCGCCACCGGCGCAGCACCTCCTCCTCCTCCTCCTCCTCCTCCGCCGCCACCGCCACCACCACCATCCTCACCGCCACGCACCGCGCGGAGCTGCCGCCCGGGCTGGCTGCTGCCGGCTCCCTCTGCTCGCTCTGCCCTCTGCCCATAGGTAGCTGCTAGCGGGGGCATTGCAAACAGTATTTGAAAAAAAAAAAATCTGGATCACTTACAGGTAACTCCCACTGGTAAGGATGAGGAAAATCTGAGGGTAATACACTGAGAGTAACACACTGCGAGATGAAAAAAGGATCATGGCTGAATCCCGTTTACACTCTTGGAGTTCGCTTCCTTGGTTATTCCTTTCTGGCCCCCCCTGGTCGTAATTTCCCACCCTTTTTGGTGTCAGCTGTGGCTTGAATCTGAGTTGGAATCCAGTCCCTTGGGCTTGGGGGGGCTTTGTCTGTTTGTTTGTTTGTTTGTTTGTATTGTTGTGTGTAGTATTCCCCTGGTGCTAATGCTGCTCCCTGTGCAGAGTGTGTGCTGGTGCTGCTGCTCTTGCTGCTGCTGCTGCCTCTGGGCTCCTGCCTGTCATGTCTCAGTGGTTGGAAGTTGTTACAGTGGGTTCTCGTGTTGGAATGAGGATGGTTTAAAGGATTTGGATGGCAGAAAGTGCCTCTCTCTCTCTCTCTCCCTCTCTCTGTAACTCTCCTGAGACCCAGGGCTGCCATTGGGCAGTCAGTCACTGCAATCCGCCTACTTTTTTCTCTCCCTCTCCTTTTTTTTTTTTTTTTTTTTTTTTTTTAAGGGGAGGATGACAATAGAGAGACACTGATCTAGCCTGGGCTGCAATGAATCCGTGCTCCCTGGCTGAGCTCTCTCCACACGCCTCGCCCCACAGGCGCTCCTCACCCGCTCCACGGAGCATTTTTAACTCTCCCCCGCGCTCGGGGGCTGCAGGCTCCCTGCCCCTGCTGTGGCACCCTTGGCTCGCCCTGCGAGAGATCCCGAGCGAGCTGGCAGCTCCCAGCTCGGATCACGGTTAACTGCTTTATTGTGGGCAGTTGCCCCAGTTCTCCCGAAGGATTCCGCCGTCCGTCCAACCTCTGCGGGGGTTTGGCTCTTGTTGTCCCCCCGGTGTTGAAAATTCAGCTTCAGTTTCAGGCGGAACTTTCAAAAAAAAGTATATATATATATAGTCGTAGCCTGCGTGAGTGAGAAATAGCCATGCACACTCGCAGCTTCCTGGCGAGGTTGGGTTTCGCAGGAGAGCAGGGAAGGGGAAGGACTGGTCTAGAATAGCCGGTGTAGGGGGGCGAGCGGGGGGCGTCTGCCGGAGGCTCCTGGCTCCCCACACCTCGCCGCTCCTGCAGGAAGAGCTGTCGGCTCCTCTCTCCCCTCTCCCTCGCTCCTTCCCGAGAAGTTGCCAGTCCGCAGAGACGTTCCCCGGCAGGTTAGTTGCCTCTCCCGCGCGTTCCCCCCGAGCCGGGCGGCTCCTGCCCCTCGGCACCGGCATGCTCGACCCTTCCCGCTCCGGAGGGGCAGGACCCCTTCGCCCCGCGTGGCCCCAGTCGTGCAGGAGACAGTCATGCCGCTTTTCCTCTTTGCCTCCTTGGCCGTCTGTCCTTTTTCTCCAAAGGGCTTAGTGCCACGGTGCAGTACGTGCGCTGCGGATGCCGGGCTGGGGTTCGGAAACGAACCCCAAAAAGAGAAACGGGCACTGCAGAGACTTTAACACAAATGCAGCCGAAATGAGCAAGAACCAGGCTCCGAAGTCTTCTGAGTCTGCAAATGTTCGTCTCAGGTTAATTGCCTACTGACTGAAGGAGATCTCTTGGCTAAGAGCTCTCCCAGACACCCTGGGAACACCTCCTCCAGTTAACCAGTCCCAGCACATGGGCGCAGCTGTCTCCGCGACACAACGAAATATTCCGTCAGACGGAATGGGAATTGCAGAACTGGTGCAAAAACGTCGTATGCCGCCCGATATGCGGTAAAAATCTTCTCGGCGTTTGGTTGCTCTAACCACTTTCACCTTGAAGTTCAGCACAGACGCCGCGGCAGTCAACGTCCTTTCGAGAAACGCTGATCTCGATTAACAAGACAGAAGCTTAAGCCTTTCAACGATTATTTACATCCCAGAATCGTCTTATTCATAATTACTTAAGATTTTTAAATGGTCGTATTTATACTTCCGTAAGTGTGTGTGCGGTGCACACACAGCGGGAGACACAGCGACGTGTGTCCCGCTCCCCTCTGTGACCCGCGGGCTGTGCCTGGGACAGCTGTGATGAACGTGGAGGAGAACGAGCAGCCACCCTGGACATTTTATCTCTAGCATTTGTTCCGCCTCGAACATACACTTTAAATGTGCGATGGCTTTTAAAGATGTGCCATGGGGACAGAAGAAGGGGAAAATGAATTGTAAAAATGCTGGCGCTGGAAAACTGCGAACTGGTGTTGGCAGAGTTTGACCCAGTCCAACTGAAACGAAGACGGATCGCCGATTTCCACAGTTTTCGGATCGAAGATGATTTTATCCACAGCTCAGTTTTGTAGAGGGAGAAAAGTCGTATAAAGAAACCAAATCGTGCCGTTTCTGTTCGAGGAGTTATTTTTTATTCTAAAACTACGGGCCGGTTATTATGTCCAAAAATTAATGATGATGATGGTGAGAATAACCTGCTAAATTCCATCCAAATGGTTTCTATACGTATGTCAGACGGGGATAGCGAGATAACACTTGTTTTATTGATTGAAGACGAAAATATTCCCTTCAATTAAATTATGTCATACTGGAAGAGAAGTATTGTCGATAAAACCTAATATGGGCACTTCAGTATCTGTCGTTCCTTCTGCCATAAACAGGTGTGTTTTGGACAAAACGGGGCAGAATGGCACTGAAATGGTTGCCGACATCAGAGTCGGGCAGATGAAACAGAGAAGGCACGAATGAACTATTTGGTTGGGGGTTTGTGGGGGGGGGGTTTCCCCTATTAATTCTCTATTCCCAGCCGCGGTTCCTTTCTTGCTCCAAGCCTGAGGAGAGTCCAGCAGAAGGGCACGTTGGAAGCCGGGAAGGGCTTGAAAGGTGCGCCCGGCGGGCAAAACACCGGGGTCCTTTCTGGGCAGAACCGGGTGTTCCTGGTATCCCACCGAGCTGCAAGTCCAGTGCCGGGGGAAAGCAGGGAACGAAGAGACCCCAAAGGAGCGGGTGTCGGGCCGGCGGGGAGGGCAGGGAAGGCGGCGGCACCACGGTGGGTGCCCGTGGCGGGGCCGGGGAGCAGGAAGGGGCCAATCCCGCGGGGTCGCTCCCGGGGCCTCGCCGCTGCTCCCGGCGCTCCACGTGCTGCCGCCGTCGAGGCCGCGCCCCGGCCGCTCCTGCCGAGGGCAGGGGGTGCTCCCCACGGCCGGACAGCCCCGGGGACGGCGAGGGCAGCGGGATTTCGTTGGCCTTTTGCTGCGAACGCCGCAAAGCCGAGGCGAGCTCCGCTGTAAGGGAGGAGAGAGGTCCCGTTCTTGCCGCAGCGTCCCTGGGAGTGCCGAGGGGGAGCGGAGCGCTCCGGCCGCCCCGGGGTGGGCTGAGTGTCCTTGCCCGCAGCCTTGTGAGCCCCCAGCCCCGTCCCCGCCGCCCCCAGAAGGGCTGCTGGCACCTTTCGTTGCTGCCTTGGGCAGCGTCAGCTCCCGCCGCCCGCGTCCCTCTGACCGCACCGTGACCTCCTCCCCGCTCCCCTTGGCGCTGTCCGGCTGTCGCCCTTCTTTTCTTCCAGAATAAAGAGGGAAAAGGTGGTGTTTGCCCCAACTCCCTGATCCGGGTATTACCCGCGACTCCATCTTCCCGAAGATCACATCACTTATCCCAGAGCATCCGCTGTGATT
Organism: Lepidothrix coronata; assembly: GCF_001604755.1. Classification (NCBI taxonomy): domain Eukaryota; kingdom Metazoa; phylum Chordata; class Aves; order Passeriformes; family Pipridae; genus Lepidothrix; species Lepidothrix coronata. The sequence goes on along the minus strand of NW_016690309.1, from coordinate 400,489 downwards.
TGTATCTGTGGTACTGCTGTGATGCCTAGTTTCTGATGTATTTATTAAATAAACGGGAGCCGAATGCTCTGCGATCTTGGCAGGAAACATTTCTGTTTCAATCCTCCCGAGGTCAATATTTGATGTGACCTGTTTTAGCGGGGGGTTACGAGGAGTCGGCAGAGCTGCAGAAACTTTAAGCTTCTGTGCCTGGACAGAAACGTCATCGACAGAAACATCAAGGGATGCTTCACCTCACTCCTGTTTCTCCAGCGAACTAGGGGATAGGAAATAGAAACGAGAACAGGAGGAATTTCCTGAGAGGAATGACTACCTGAGTGGGACCTTGCCCTCTACTCCTAACTGGACACAGCGGTTTCTTTATGGGACTCTGCCGTGTCGCCCCGCCCCGCCCAACAGCTTATGTATTGCGTTATTTTCTCTCTCCTCGGTGTCATGTTTGACACCGAAAGGGGACCATTTAGCACGTTTTATTAAGACACGAACACGTGCTCAGCAGCAAGCAAAACAAAAAAAAAGCCTGCCAAGCCTTCCCTCCTTGCCGTGGCTGACACGACGGCGCTCTCCTTCCCGCTGAAAACCAATCGAATGCTCTGGAAGACAGAATGCTCTTTATCTGCCTTCATCTTCCCCTTTTCAATGCAAAGAGCTCACCAGAAAAGGCATCATTACACTCCAAGGATATGGTTTCAACAAAATGGTAGTTCCAGTGGCTGATGAAAGAGGAAATAATTGCAGCCCACATGCCTAGCCTAGAAGTAGCCCTGGATCTCAGCGCAAATTTCTCTCCTATTGTTCAGAGAAAGTGAAGTATCCTCATCGCCTTACAGGCACGGCGATGGATCTGATAGGGTTTCTGCAAGGGTTTTTACTGTTCCTGCTGTCCGCTCGGTTTCACTTCCAGGCTCAGTCCAGCAGCATTCCTGTGAGTTTTGCTCTGAATCCCCTTCTAATATAGCCACAATCAGTTTCGAAAAGAGATCTGCCTTCCAGGCTGTAACATGTGCCCAATCCTCTGTTCCCTTTCACCGCAGCGAAAGTGAATAGCAATATCATTGCCCTTATTTTGCAAAGTGTTGTCTTTGAGCTCGCCTGCAGCTCTGTGAGGAGTGTGCTGTAGAAAGTCCTCCAACTATTGGAGTAGATGGAGTACCCCGTCGTCGCTTCATTTACGGATACACAGCCTCAGCAAATTCACTTCTCATCTAAACCCCCGGCAATCCGAGACCGGAGGACGACAGAGCCCATCACCGCCGACCACGGCTACGACAAAGGGCGCCGCAGGTACTTGGCCCTGCACAGGTTCGAGCACGGGAAACACCTCCTGCCTCCAGCAGGCAGGATTTGGAGATACCCCTGGCCGGGCATGTGCTCCGGCCGAGGCAGAGGCGGACGCGGGTTCCCCGCGGGAAGGGCGGGGGAAGGCGGAGAGCGTCCCCCGCGCCCGCCCCGCACCCGCGCATCCTCCGCCGGCCACCGCGGCGGCACCTGCGGGGCGGGCCGAGAGCCCTGCCAAAAACACCTGAACGAGCAAACACGCCGAGGGGTGGATGCGAGCCGGCTGCTGCCCGCCGAGCAACCTGCTGGGGAGCCCCGGGGCAGCCGCGGGTCTCGCCGGCGCCCCGCAAACGGGACAGCCCTGCCCCTGCCAGGCTGGGGGAGCTCCCGCGGGGGCACCGAGCCTGCCTGGGCAGCGCCGCTCCCCTGCTCGCCCCCGAGGAGCCTGGTTCACTCCTTCCCCCCACCTCGGTCCCACGTTTAACCTTATTCCCCGGCTCTGGAGAGGATCCCGCAGACTCCCTCCCGCCAGCCCCCTCCTGCCGCTGCCCAGGCTGCCGCCAGCGGGCACGGGCTGTCCCATCGTGCCCAGAGCAGCGCCCGCGGCGCCGGCGGGGCCGGCGGGCAGGGCCGGGCCGCTTCCCGTTCCCGATCCCCGCTGCCCTCCTGCTCCGCCGCGGGACGGGTGCTGAGCCGCGCTGACGGCCGGCCTGCCCGTCCCTCCGGGGCATTGCCCCCGCTCCCCCGCCTCTGGGGGCTGCCCTTTGGCTCCCCCCTCCTCTTCCCCGTATTGATTTCAAGGTGGGAAGCGAGCAGTTTTGGATTGCAACTCACCTTATGCATTCTTGATCATTAAAAAAAAAAAATCCCTCAGCTATGCAAAGACAGGATCTTTAAAGAGTTTGTAGTTCGACAGGTAAGGACTCGGCTGGGGCTCAGGAATGTGGAAATTCAACTCAAGTCAGCCTACTGCGACGAGCAATATTAATAAGGGCATACAGGCACCGGGGGGAGAGGCAGAGGGAGAGAGGGCGAAACTTGGCAACTGAAATAACCGCGTGCTCTCGATCGCGGCGATCAAACACCGAGGAGCAAACAGAGGGCTCCCCGGAGCCCCCGCCGCCCCCGGGGCCCCGGGCCGAGCCCTCCGGCCGAGCCCGCCTGGCTTCCCGGGCGCTCCGGCGCGGAGGCAGCCAGACCAGTTGTCAAGTTAATTTCAACACGTCCGCGTGATGGATAGAAACGCAAATTGTGTCTAGGCCTGCATAAACCAAATCCCTGAGCGCAGGTTCAGAGCAGGGATTCCCCTCCTCCCGCCCCTTTCGCCTCTGTAATACCTCAGCTCCGCTCTATTGTCCCAGCAGCAGCGCCTGAGTTAACTCTGTCAGGCTGCCTTTTCTTTTTTTTTTTTTCCTCTGAGGGTACTGTACGCCAGAGATAATATTTAAGTTCGCTTAGGCAGTACAAAATAAAAGGATCCGTCATCACCCGCGAGCGGCTCCCTGCAGGCTCGGCGCGGCCGGAGCGCTCCTGCGCCGCCGGGCACCGCCCGCCGCGCTGCCCGCACCGGGGACACCCACGGCCGTGCTCGGGGGGCTGCCTGGACACCCGGGGGGCGGAGAGAGAAACAGTCACCTCTTTTCTTTGCCTTTTTTCTTTTTTCCCCTTTGCGATATTTCGCTCACGGCTCCGGCACTAACGTGACCCAAAAAGCCGAGGAGATTTGTCGTGCACGAGGACTTACCCTAATTTGACATAGATGACTCCAAAGCATAGAAACACGTAGAAAATCCACTTCCGAAAGTTTCTGTGCATGATCTAGAAAATGGACTGAGCCATAAAAATTGCACAAAAAGCCGAACTGATCTTGTCGATTAAATCCCAGTCAAGAACATTGCTGAAGCTACCCAGGAGCAAAGCCGGCCGAGCTGCAAAAAATCAACTCCGCGCAGACAGGCAGCTCTTCCCAGAGCCATGGTGACCGAAACCGGCTTCGATATTAAAGCTAAGGAGGAAGAAAAAATAGAAAGGGCTGCTCAAAACGGTAAAACAAAAACCCAAGACAGACAGTCTGAGGGAGAGAATGAGCAAGCACTGATCTTGATCAACTGCCTCATAGAGCCCTGAAGTTCAATCTGTTTTTACTTGTTCTGACTTCCCCAGGTAACACTACGTATCTTGCAATCTATGGCTCCAGGTAGGAGGATCTCTCCTCTCTCTCCTTCTCTCTCTCTCTCTCTCTCTCTCTCTCTCTCTCTCTCTCTCTCTCTCTCTTTTCAAAATCTGTATTGGCTATCCAA
>NW_016690309.1:394909-396471 GCF_001604755.1 Lepidothrix coronata | reverse complement strand
TGGACACAAACGCCTGTCACTAAATCTGTTGGGTTTTTTTTTCCCGCAGTAAGAAAACATTCCTCCTCCTTTAAGAAACAGATACACTTGGATTTTAACACGAATTTAGGATATTCAGTTTGCTGCTCCTAGGGAGATTAATCTGTGAGACAAAACTTCACTTTGTGTTCAGACACTAAGAAAGCAAAACTTCCTTTTCTTTCTGTCTTATTTTTTCCCTTACTTTTCTTTCTCTCTGTCTTTTCTTTCTTTCTTTCATTCTTCCTCACTGATTTCTGAGCCGCTCAGTTTATTCTCACATTCTGTGGAATTATCAGTTCCAGTCTACTACACAATGTGTGCCTGTCCGGAGGCACAGATCTGCGTGCATATGCATGCTTAAATAGCACTCCGGTACAAGTCTGTGGGCTGTGGGGAGTTGGTTCCACAGAGACGGATAAACCCGTGCACCTCTGCCCTCTCCTACACGCACATTCATATACGTGTAGCAACAGTCAGCACAGATGGCTCTAGGCATCTCTCAAAGAGAATCGGCTGAACACACACCAGGAAAGGCTGAAAGGAAAGCAGGCAGTGACAAGCAAGCAAAAGAGGCTGAACGCAAAAGTTCATCGTAAAGTATCTATCCCGACGGAGAAAACAAAGGATTGGTTAAAGGCCAGCCAGACTGCCGTGGTTGAAGAGGTGCAGTGTGAAATCGCAGGTCACTTTTAGGTGTCTCCCACAGTCAAGGCTGCCCGCACCTTGCCCTCACCCACCCAGCTCCCCAAAACAGGCTCCTCTCCAGGCATCGGGCGGAGCCCCCCGGGAAGGGGAAGGGGGAGCGAAGCGGGACGGAGAAGGGCCGTGCTGGGGAAGGGGGCTCACGCCGCGTGCTTCGGCAGGGACGAAGGCGGCCGAGCCTGCCCACCCTACCGCCGGCTCCGCTCCCTCGGTTTGGCTCTGCCTTTCCCTCCGCATTCCTCAATTTTATTCTCTAATAATCAACGCTCCGGCTCTCGCAAGCAGCCAGCCCTCCTCCAGACGTTCGCCTACACTGTCCTCAATGCTCAACTACGGACAATTTATCTTAAAAAAACGCCGAATCTTCCCTTCACACTCATAACTTTATCTTGTTCTCCATCCCCACCTCTTTTCAAGGACTTTTTTTATAAGATGAGGCCATGTTTCACTGAATCAGGAGAATCTTAGGCCAGTGGTATGATTATTGGGGCTGTCCTGTGCAGGGCCAGGAATTGGACTTCGATGATCCTTGTGGGTCCCTTCTAAGCCCAAACATCCAGTGATTCTATGTTTTTGCAGAACCATGTCTCCAAGAGCCTCATAACTACGCGCAGCTGCCTCATAAACTCTTCGACCAACACCCAGAGGGTATTTAAGATGCAGCCCCACCACCACCCGTCGTCTCCTCCCCCGCTCTTTTTGCCGGTGCTTGAAGCCTTTTGGAGGCCAAGTATCGTGTGTCCCCCGGGAGCGGCGGGGGTGCGGCGGGGGAGGCGCGGGGTGCGCAAAGACCTTCCCTGCGGCCCGGCCGGCACCGGGGGTGGTGGCGGGGCCGGGCG